>NW_027185404.1:1981252-2111252 GCF_022577435.1 Embiotoca jacksoni | reverse complement strand
CATGGTTGAGTTTAATTTGCCACGTTGTGGGGAAGGAACTTTTCTTCATAGCTTATTCTTCTATGGGTCTCTTTAGATCTGCTTTCTTAGTGATTGCAGGCCTTGCTTTTCAAACAAAATCCTTCCGTTTCATTTTATCAGTGCAAGTTTGCTTAATTCAATAATTAGAAACAGCCATTGTGGAACAAGCTTTCAGTTCCAGTGCATTCATGTAAAAATACTCCATTACATGTCTGTCCAGTCCAGATGCTCTGGCCATTTTATGACATTTTCAGAACATTAGTCCTGATGCATTTTACTGTGGTAGCAGATCTAGGTGGAGCTAACTACACCAGAGTTCCAGGTAAATTCAGTGTGAAGCTGGTCTGGCCCTCTTCAAAGTATCACACCATAAATCTGTTCAGTGTAGTGACTTATGGCAGAGCAAAGACGAAAGAATTCTTCTGTCAGAAATTGGACTTTTCTCTAATTGTTGGTGGTTTTTTTTATTAAATGGTTACCTTTACCACTGGGAGTCAACAATCTATGACATCTGAAATATGACAGCCAGTCACTGTTTATTAAAGGGTTGGGAGACACTGGATTAATCTGTAACAAATTGCATTTCACAAGATCATCATGTTGTTTCATATAAAATCTTAAACTAAACTCATTATCAATGGTGTCAAACAACTGTACAGGAGTGAAATGTACAATAAATCACTCTGAAATGAAGTGGTAAGCACCAACAAATGTAAATACTCAAGTAGAGGACAATACTATAATAAATGCACATGTCCTTAGTTACTTTCTATGACTACAAACAACAATTTAAAGATAAAGACAAAACTGAGTCTCAATTCTTTTTTACTTTTTCTGTTGAACTGCAGTTCAGTCACCTTTTCCACTTCTGGCTGGTTGTAACAAGCAAAAAACGATGACAAAAACAAGTCTATTCAGAACCTTTTTGGTGTCAATAAAATGCCTCCTGCATTTTCAATTTCCAGCATTTTGATTCTGCACACTCTTGGCAAGCTTTCATTCACATCTCATATCTTTTGATGGCGACTTTTGCAGAACCTCACTATAAATTCAATCATAAGAAAAGAGACAGCTTTATTGTTGTCTCAGCCTCGACAGCTGAACAGTAGATGAAGGAAATAAAACGTCTTCAGCATCAAAATGATCTATGGCTTGGATTTCAGGCTTTGACCTTAAATCACAAGAAACAAGTTATTGTGTTTGCCTTCAATGGATAATTCATTTTGAATGAAACAGTGTAGATTGACTGAAGTCAAAGCAGCTTCGGTGAAAGTATATTTGAGTCATTTCCAGAGTACTTTGAGGACAATAGTGTCTGTGTCGAGACTGGGGTTGGAGGTAAAGCTTTCATAATGAGAAACCGCTCTGAGCTTTTAAAGGACTAATCGATTACAGAGTTTTCAACCATTTGGTCAGTTTCAAGTCTTCCTTTTCAAACCTCATATTCAGTGATAATACCCACATGGTCAAGAGGATTCAGCCCATTTATCCTTTCGGAGAGATATTTTCTAGAGTTTTAGTGAGTGAGTTTGAAGGAGGTAAAAAATGGGAAGATAAAGAGTGGATGGAGAAGACTGAATGAGAAGAAAGTATGGATGCCGTTATATCTGTCTCTTCTCTCCTTCAAAGCCTGAGGTGCAGGCTCAAGTGAGATTGTGTAGGAGTTTTTTGTGTCGACTAAATCTGTTGCTCCCTATCTTTTGCTCTGCTGCCTTTATCTTTCTCTCTCCTTGCTTTGCTTTCTTTCCCACTCCCTTGCCTCCCTCGTGTGTCTCTCCTAACATTTTATAGCTCCCATTTCCCCCCTCACATATATCTTTTATTCCTCACTTGTATTTCCTCACTTCAACCCTCCAACATCTTTCTCCATCAGAGGTCAAGGTTCAACAATGTGTTGACCTCATCCTTGACTGAAAACATCAGGGTGTCATCTGAAGCCTCACCGGGGGACTCCATTACCGCTGGGGAGAATGCCAAGGCCCTCTATCTGTGACAAAAGTTGCCCATTAATGCTCACTCGGATTCCCTGCCAGCACTGATGGATGAACCAGCAGTGTCCTGAGAGATTTATAGAAATAGTAAAGAGGGGGAATCTGTTTAGTCATGTTATTCCAACATGAGAAATAAAATGTGCTTACAATCGTCTTCCCTCTTCCACTTCACGCCACAGTAATCACATCAAATGGGTCTTGATTATCGTGGTAGAGAAAGCTTGCTGACTCAGGACGGAGAGCAGACAGAGACGGAGCACGATGAATACAGATGGAAACTAGAGACTCTGATTCTCCAGCTTTCAGCTCGGAGAGTCTGAGTGTGAATTTAAGGACAGTAATTATCCATATGACCTGTTAAGAAATGAATAACCTGAATTTATCTGTCTGCGTGGTTTACATGATGAACACAAATTGGCTTTGATATCCAGTATTAATGTTAACAGAAGCAACCTGAATACAGAAGCAGCTCCGTGACAGTAATTGGAACAATAACATCTTGTGCAAAAGGTAGATGTCTGCCCACACAAGGAAATGGACCTGCATTGGCTACTAGTAATTTATTTCTGTGTTTCAGCCTTATCTGGTTCTGACAGTCCGGTGGGAGCCGGTCCACTGTGTCCTTCAGATTCAATAGAACTTGACATTTTACTGACCGTCCTCTAAACGTTGGTAATGAAAGAACTTCCAATATTGAGACGTTGTTGAATCCTCTTTTCATTTTCTTCATTTTAATCTGAAACATAATTGTTGCTCAGGGTTATACAACTGCAGCCCAGTGTCACTAAACTGCAACTCTACACTGTGGCACCGGCCCTGGAAACTGACTGGACGCCCCTGATGCTGCCACCACCTGCATGAGAAGGTGATGGTTGTTAGTCTTGTTTCCATCAGATTTTCTGTATGAAATGGCTGTTTAAACATCTTGTTGGAAAGTCAATCAACAAACCATATAACGACGTAAAATGACCACAAACAGGCACGATACATTCGGAAAGATGCGCAAAACAATCAACACAGATATTTTTTTTAAAACACAAAATGATGCAAATCAACCAGAAAGACAAAATGACTACAAAGCCTGCTTTCACTGTATGTAGGAGGGGTGGGGTGTGTGTTTGTGTGTGTGTGTGTGTGTGTGTGTGTGTGTGTGTGTGTGTGTGTGTGTGTGTGTGTGTGTGTGTGTGTGTGTTTGTGTGTGTGTGTTTGTGTGTGTCCCATTTAAAAACATCTGGTATTGGATGTCTAGATGTTTCATCAAACTGCAGTAGATTCTCACTAATTTTCTCATATATATTCCACAACATGTACAACATACCTGAAGCTGGAGGCTGTCACTAACAATGCATCTCATATGGAGATCATGATCTTAGTTCCTTTGGAATACGAAATGTAATTCTGTGGTCGTAATACAAATACACATCATATCAAGGTGTGTGTGTGTGTGTGTGTGTGTGTGTGTGTGTGTGTGTGTGTGTGTGTGTGTGTTTGTGTGAAAAGTCTATGTTTGAAAGAAAGCAGCAGCACCATCTGCACATGATAGTTTTGCTTATGTTGAGAACACATCACACACCACAACAAACCAGCATCCATCATTCTTCCATTCACAGAAAAGGGACTGAGGATCAGTGAGATCCCACAAAAGACAACACAACAGTGTATCTCAGTTCATCCCTTTGACCGGGACGTGCCCACAGCTGGACCTTTACTGAGTGAATGGAGATCAGACCCGGTTCTCCTGATGAAGCCGGCCTCGTCTGCATCATTTGTTTGTTATGATGATGCTTTTTTTTTTTTTGTCTTCCTTTCAGGTGCTGAGGTTTCCAAAACAGATGATGAAGAGCGGATAGGAATAAATTAGCAAATTCAGACACAATGACACACCTGTTTACCAAGCTGACAACAAGCTGTTTTACATCAGATGCTGTGTCTTCTCAGCTGATTGCCACTCAGATTTCCCTGCAGTCCTGTATGTGACCAGCAGGTGGCAACGTGTTTAACAACAATTAGAGCAAGTTTTTGTTTAGTTTTTATTACGGAAGACTAATTGAAGTAATAGGTTTAATTGTGTTTCAGCACTGGTGCCCCACCTTTAATATACATAATGACGCAGTGAACCAAAGTGAACAGGAAGGCCCTGGTGTTTGTATTCCTCAGATCTCTCGCTCTCTGTAAAGCTCACATAGTGTACAGATCAAAGACCCAGAAGGTTTAATACTACAGCCAAGCAGAAAATGAAATTTACTTTCCATTTTAACCCAAACACTATAAATGTTCTGGCCATGTGGCCGTTTCATTCGTCCTTGAAACACAATTTTCAAGCAGGAAGCACAACATGCAGGAATCAGATCCTGATATGACTCCAGCGTTTCAAATTATAGATTGCATTCTTTTAATTTCTACCCTACATCGTCCGCTCAATAAAGTGACATCACAGTTTAGTATCAAAGTAAATGAACAGATGTGCTGATTTCTGCGTCAAGTTGCACCGCTGCCTGGAGCGCTTTAGATGCGCAACAGGAACTGAACCTGTTCCCGTATGCCTCCTTCAAATGCAGACCATAGTGTCGTATATCAGAAGATTCACTGCCAATGAATGTGAGCACATAGGGTATTGAAAAAAACACTTTTCATTCCGCTGCGTTTAATCGAAGATCGTTTTCATCAGCTGGTAACGCTTCCTCCAAATTAAATAATGAAGGTAGCCTTTGAAACATTAAAAACAATTACCCCTTCCAGATGCATTTAAGAGTTGGTTAATTGTCCCCAACTGTACTTGAAGCCATCACAAACAACTGACCCGGTTGACAACAATGAGGAATTTTTCTGTCCGAGTTTCCTCTGAAGCGACAGGGACGTGGGATGCGGGATGGGATGAAGTGAGCTGCAGGGGCCAAACATGTGAAGAGACTGGGAGTTTTCATATCAGAATTTTTCCTGATTGCATGAAAAGGAAAACATGGCGAATACAAGTTTTACACACGGTGCTCCTCCTGTGACCTCCGCTCAGATCCTGGAAAACCCGCTGCAGGTGAGTTTGTTTAGAGATGTTTGCTCATATGAAATGAAACAAGTTTATTGGAAGTGCAGCATTAATAGTGCGGTGTGTTACATGAACATAAATTAGTGCATAATATTGATAATATCACTTGCTTTGTAAACCAACGTACATTTTTAAATCATAGGCTACTATTTATTTTCTACTTTCTATTTTACATGTATTTCTCAGAGATATGTAGCCTGTTATGGGCCAACAAGCACATTTTGACCATTTAACAAAAACTCGAAATCACGATTTTAAGAATGTCATGCTTCTTTAAAATATCAAAAAGGGAAACAAATCAAATATTTTCTCCTAGATTTTGCCGATTTACTTAGTTCCCTCAGTATTGTTGTGCCCGTATTTTCTTTGCTTGTGATATAAATCATGCTGAACCTGATAAAGCTGCAGAGATAAGAAGACCGCTTCGATTTTTTTTTTTGTTGTTGTAAGTTTTCAGGAACTTCCCAACTCCATTTGGAGCAGGAAGTTTCACTCTAATACCCAAGAGGAGATCAAGTTAGGCTCTTAAAAACTCTTGAAAGTCACAATATCACCACAGCATTTTTGGATGCAAGCTTTTTGGGTAATGAGCACTCAGTGTGGACGAGGAAGCCAGACAGGCCAGAGATCTATCGGTGTTGGCACCTGTCACAACTCCTTTCTTAAGGGATTTTTACTAATTCACTGTGTTGAAAGGCTTGTTCTCTCTTTTGAGCTTTTAACCTTCTCAAGTGGACTTTAATAATCTGTCCAATAATTTGAGTTTCATGCGCTTCTGTTTGTATGACAATGTGAAGCAATATTTTTCACAGCGTGCAAATGTCAGACACACATTCTCCCCCTGCTCATATTCCCCCTGTCAGAGTGTTTCTCTCTTTCTGCCATGATTCTCTGTGACATTACCGACTGGGGCCGGAGAGACGGAGAGAGAAACAGTAGCAGAGGAGGAGTGAGAGGCGTGAGTAATGAGTAATGGCCCATGGGTGGGCTGTGAGAGAATAGAGCTACTGTAAGAGTCCTGAACAGCTGGCTAATGGTCCCAGTTCCCCCTCCGTCCAAAGCTACCCACCATCCCAGAGAACATACCAACATCCAGGGGACAATATCTGTCTGTCTCACACTCTCACTGCCTTTCAGAGTTGGAAATGTGCGACTGTAAAAGTTTTTGAGAGTTTGGCTCATTGGTTGCTCTGTTCAAATAACAGACATCAAACTCTTCTTCCTCCAGTCCGCAGGAGGTAGCTGACTCTGGTGATGCATGCACACAGTTTATCATGCACATGTTAGGTAACCGTATAGGAAGTGAACTTTGTCTACACATTTTTGGCACGTTTTTTGAGAGTACAGAGGAGAAGTGACGTGACATGAGGGGAGACAGATGAGGAAGGACAGGCAACGAAGATGCCCGGCTGACTCAAACTGCGCAGTCTCCTGGCAACTGGATCATCTTAAAATATGACAAAATGAGAACTTGACGCATCTTCAGATAATGCATAAGGGTTTCAGGGGAGTATGTCATTAGTTCTTTTTTGTTTTAAAGCACACAGGTTAGATTAATGCATTATTTGTTGCAGCTGCAAAAACACTTCAGCCACAAACTTGGCTATGCATACGGTTGATAATTCATCTGCTGGCAGCAAGTGTGGTAATCCTTCTCGACTGTATTCATGATGTAATGATCAAGAAAAAAAGTATTATTGTCGACAAGATTTATGAAGTTTTAACAGGCATTAGGCCATATAATTTGCATTGTGACCCCTAAAGTAATAAATAAATTGATTCCAACAATCCAATTGCCCTGCCTCCTTTTAGCTCTAATTTGTAGGGTCTAAAATATAGTGAAGTATGTTGTTTATCATTCTGGATTACTGTAATAACAATGATAATAATAATCAAATCTCCAATTTGGCACTACTCTCGCCCCTGCTGCTTCTGAACCGACCACCTCTGAGCAGAAACTGAAGGGCTTCATCCAGAAATCAGCCCATCCCAGGGAGGGACAGATCCCTATTGTCAGTGGACACAAAGGGCCATGCTGTCTATATGTCTGTCTGTCAGTGTCCTTGTGAGGGGGAGGATCAGTGCTGTCAGTCCCTTCGTCATCGTTCAAGCCTTTTCAGCTTCAGATTCACACTTTTACTTGGAATTAGGAGGAAGTTTAACATTACATTTAGCTGACGCTTTTATCCAAAGCGACTTACAACACACCGATGGTTCACCATCGGGAGCAATTTAGGGTTCAGTGTCTTGCTCAAGGACACTTAGGCGTGTGGACAGGAGGAGCTGGGGATCGAACCATCAACCTTCTGATTAGGGTGTAACCCACTCTACCGTCTGAGTTACAGCTTCCCAAGTTCTGGTCCATTGTACTGATTCCAGTTTACTTTGTACACATACACCCTGATGAAAAACTACTTGTCAGTTGAGTTGAGTGTGTTTGTTTTTTTTGGCTGCCTTCACGAGTACAATATATCTTACAAGGTCTTATGTAGGGTGCAGGATTAAAGATACAGTCAGAAATTAAGGTGTGTCAATAAGTGAAAACACAAAGTCCTAAAGAACACAGAAGTAAATATGTGTGTGTGCGTCCGTGTGTGTGCGTCCGTGTGTGCGTGTGTGTGCGCGTGTGTGTGCGTGTGTGTGTGTGTTAGTTCGGATCTGTTGCTTAATTCAGTCCTATCATGCACTGAACACTATTTTCATTTGTAGGATGCATTATGTAAAGTCTGTGCCTTGAGGGTGAGAAACTTTAGTGAGAAGTTACTCGAAACTAAAACCGACTTTATCTCTGACATTTATGTAATAGAATTTATACAATACACTGGATGCAATTTAATCTTGCAGATACAGAATCACAATAATTCCTCCACAAGACAGTAACTTTTGAAAAATGGCACCAAACAAAATTTGACATGTGTCTCTGATTGTGCCTTGATGATGAATGTGTCTGAGCAGTGCACAGAGTGCGTGCTTTTGTAGATATTGATATTAAAATCCACTGGACTGTTTCAGTTGTGTCATCATAACCTTTAAGTGCTGCATAGAAGAGCATGATGATTTTTCTTCAATGTGTTGCCTATAGTTTCTTCATACCTCAGGTCGAAGCATCTGTTTACCTGCTTTGATTAGATTAGATTAGATTAGATTAGATTAGATTAGATTAGATTAGATTAGATTAGATTAGATTTGACTTTATTAATCCCACAGTGGGGAAATTTGGTCATCACAGCAGCAAAGAAAACCAAAAACTGCATACAATATGAACAAAATTTACAAATACATATAAGAAATAAGATGGATAAAAAAAATAAGTATTTAATTAAAAAAAATAAGAGCAATTAATAAATACACACACAGAGACTATATACAAAAAAACCCCCAAATAACATTAATTTAAAATGAATAAATACAGTTTGGGATGAATGGAAAATGAAATGAAGTGAGATGAACAGTGCAACGATATTATAGGGTGGATTTGAAAAGTCTGACAGCCGTCGGAACAAACGACCTGTGCTAGCTCTTTCCTGCACTAAGGTGCAGCAATTCTCGCTGTGATTTTGTTGTCTCTTGTTAAGTCTCTGGCTGCAGAATTAAAAACTAACCATGTTATCTGGAGTCTGTATCGTTGTTGTTAAACTGCCGGTTCTTCAGTGTCATTTGTTCTCTGGTGAGATTTTGAATCCTTCCTTTGTAACAAAGGAATTACATTTTGACAATACTAAAACAAGCCTGAAGTATAATCAGCTGTCTCATGTGGCTCGTCTGAAACAAGCCGACAATTACAGAAGACTTCATCAAAGGCACAAACTGGAGTGGTAGAGGAACAACCGGATATGAGTAACGACCAAACATAGATGTGGTAGATGGAGAACTACAAAAGTAAGAACACCAGCATTGTTAAATACTCTTTACAAAGTAGGTCTGCATTTAATAGGGAAAAGAACTGATTCATTAGCATTTAAATATATCTAAAGAATCAAAAGTACTGTCATTTAAAAACAGCATTTTAAATAAAAAAAAATTTAATTAAACAGAAATCTAAATGCAGAACAAGAACATAAAGACATGAATGAGTGTAGAACAGAACTTAGTTTGTAATTCAGAAGAGTAGAAATCCCATCTTGGTTCGTATAGATAGCTGACGGCGTCTCCTATAAAAAAAAATGTCTGTTAGGTTTTCTTTAGCTAACATTTGTCAACAGTTTCTTACAACCATAGTAATCTTCATAAAGAAGTAGAAACATCAACACTTAAACCCAGAGTCCTTGACATTAACTACATTTAATATATATGGACAGTATACCAAATAATGTGGGCGTGCTCCACTACTGCTGATCCTCATTGAGTCCAGGCACCACCTCTGGGTCTCAGCTTCACCTCCTTGGATGGAACCATTAATAAACCATTCAACTTTAATTGAGAAACTAACCTGTTGAATCCGTGAATACGTCTTCAACTCTTTTAAGACGGACCAGTACTGACTGTTGAGTGTTATATTGTTAGGTATTCATTCATGATATTTGATGCACTAATGTGTAAATAATTTGTTGAGGGTATTTTCATCTACTTCTGGGAAGTTTGGTCTTTAATAGTGCATCCTATTCTGCAAGCAGACAATATGTTTTGTATGAAGATTCCTCAGCCAGTAATTAATGCTCTCAATTAAATGTAATGAAATTGAAGTATAGCATGAAATGGATCTACTCATCTAAATACAAATACCTTAAGTTTGTACTTAAATACAGTGATGAGTGAATGTAATAAGTTTTTCTTACATTTCTTATGCTGCTGCGGTTTTTAATTATACATTTTTTTTAAGGCTGGGTGTTGAAATGTTTGAGACCTTTATGCCACTGACCAAATTGCATCGATACTAAAAATGTTTTGTTTTTCGCTGCCAGATTTCAATACCTAAGAAATAAAGCTGATCAGTGTCAGTGAGCCAATAAGGATGCAGCATGTTTGTACCAAGATCTGATAATGTTGTGATTTGTGCTCAACTAACATGTTGCAGAGGCATGTAGGATAACAAAAACTTTGTTAGAGATGGTGTGCGTGTGTGTGTTTGTTTGTGCGCGTCACACAGGTGTCTCAGAAGAGATTAAAAGTGCAGATCCATCTTTTCAGGCTTGATGCCAATAATGTTATAAAACTACTTTGAGTGGGTAAAGATGCCAAGGAGCTGACAAATAAAACTAAAGCTTTGTAATGTCATTTTTATTTATATCACAGTGGATTTTATAGAAATTGGTAGAAAAAAAAAAGAAGATCATTCAGGAACTGGTATCAAAGTCAAAGTAGTGGTATAAAAAGTTTTCAAGCGCCCCCTGTCCTTGTGAAGTTGAATACTGTCTAAACCAGCGGTACAATAGAATAGGTCTCTTGCTCTCCTCGGGTAAAGTGTGTCATGTTTGCTAAGTAAGCTGATAAGCCAAAGGCACTCCCAGTGTACCGGGCGGCTTTGTTTGCTCTTCCTGTGACAGGAAAACTCTCTCTGCTGCTTCCTCTCCCTCACACTCTCTGTAGTGTGAATCCATCTCCCTCCCTGAGAACAGCATTAGACTCCTGCTGTCTTCACTGAGGTGCTTCATGCCTGCTGTGACCACCCGTACTCTCTCTTTTCACCAACGCTGACAACAAAGAAACAAAGAAACAGAAGCATAGTTTACTGTAATGAGGTTGAATTCACTTGCTGGCACTTGAATCCAATAAAAGGTGAGAGGAATCCCTCCTGACACTTCCAATTGCTCCATCTACTGTGAGTCTGTGAAATGAACTGTCCTCAGGCTGTGTGTCCACCACCGTGGACTCTTCACACACTGTTTGTCACACATACAGTCAAACACCTTGTTGTGCCCTCTGGCCCTCTCAGTAATAACCAGCAGCCTCCTGGTGGCTCTGTAACAGCAGAGCAGCGGGCCACTTACACTCGCTCCTGCAAAGCTTGACAGGCTTATTGATCTTGGTTTAGTGAACAGAGCTCAGCTGGTCTGATGGATGATGGATGAGTCCCTCTGTCCATCATAAATTGCCACAGAGTCATGGTCACCTAGTATACAGTCGGCACACCACCACGCTCTCTGTCTGTCTGTGTCTGTGTGTGTCTGTGTGTGTGTCTGTCTGTCTGTCTGTCTCTGTCTGTCTGTGTCTGTGTATGTCTGTGTGTGTGTCTGTCTGTCTGTCTGTCTCTGTCTGTCT
This sequence comes from Embiotoca jacksoni, assembly GCF_022577435.1. Taxonomy (NCBI): domain Eukaryota; kingdom Metazoa; phylum Chordata; class Actinopteri; family Embiotocidae; genus Embiotoca; species Embiotoca jacksoni. The sequence goes on along the minus strand of NW_027185404.1, from coordinate 2,099,999 downwards.
GTGTCTGTCTGTCTGTCTCTGTCTGTCTGTGTCTGTCTGTGTCTGTGTGTGTCTGTCTGTATGTGTCTGTGTCTGTCTGTCTGTCTGTCTGTGTCTGTCTGTATGTGTCTGTGTCTGTCTGTCTGTCTGTCTGTGTCTGTCTGTCTGTCTGTCTGTCTGTATGTGTCTGTGTCTGTCTGTCTGTCTGTCTGTCTGTCTGTATGTGTCTGTGTCTGTCTGTCTGTATGTGTCTGTGTCTGTCTGTCTGTCTGTCTGTCTGTCTGTATGTGTCTGTGTCTGTCTGTCTGTCTGTCTGTGTCTGTCTGTCTGCTTCATCATTGGTGGGCGGAGTCTATCACTGCACACCCATCCATTTAAACACAGACTTTTTTCCTTCATGTGAAGGAATCTCCTCCGCTCCCCTCTCCCCCTCCTCCTCCTCCCCCTCCTCCTCCTCCCAGATCCTGTTTATGTCTCCTTCACTGCATTCATAACTTAACACCTATAGAGAAACCCTGAAGAGTCACTGTGTGGCTGTGGTGTGGTATGAGCCTTGCTGTAGGTATGTTCCAGGTCAGTGGACTCATCAGACTTGGTGTCAAAGTGAAAATGGAGAATAGGGTGAAGAGAAGATAGAGAAGGAGGAGAGAGACCGAGCTCAATGTGGTGGCTCTGAATTTAAAATTACCCATAAATCCACTTGGCTTAAATTCTTTATCAGGCTGGTGAGGAGATGAGATGTTGTGTTATGCAACGAAGAGTATTCGTTTTGCTTTGTAGTGGGTTGTTGGATGGAATCATGTTGTCGTGTGATGAGTAGATAAGTCAGATCTAATTGAAAATGGGCTCTGGGCTTTTAAAGACTTGAATGTGCTGAGAGGTGAGGAGGGGAGGGATTGAGCCCTTTTGTAGGAGTTTTGGCTGTGTTTAAAGGAACCCATCTTTTAATTGAACAGTGCTATCAATTTGGATTCATTATAGTTTGTATGTAAAGTCATTTACCGACAGTAGAGGTCTATAGGTGGAAAAAAATGTGTTCGTATGACACGTATTTTCAGTTGAACTAACTGAACTCCAAATCAGATGTAAATGTGGGACTGAGTTATTATTATAGTCATTTTCTGGAGGATATTGGACCATAATATTGGGTAACTGGCTACATGTAATATTGTATGAGACTTTTGTGCATTTTAATTTTAAGTGGCAGTTTAGTTGGTTGTTCCATCATCTAACACTGCGGTCCAGATGGATTCATATCAGCAACTAATGACTGGACATTTTTGTACGGACATTCACGGTCTGTGTAAATCGTGATCCTCTGACAGACCATGACGCTGCTAATAAATGTGGTTCAGACATTAATGTGCTTCTCAGGATGGATTCTGATTGTGCTGCTCTTCAACTGGTCAAAACTTCAGTTTGTCCAGGACTTTAGTTTATGACCGAATATCTGCAAAGCTGAAGACGTTCTCAGGTGCACTGTTTGTCAGTCACTTTGACTAAAACATTTTAAATGAGCAAAACTTTAAATTTGCAGGTGTTGAAGCTACAGCGGCATGTAAACTTTGACCCACCTGCTGTGATAAAACAAGCAGGTTCAGCTGAACTTCAGCTAAATCGTGTGTGTGAGCCGCCCAATGTAAGTGTGTTAGAGGACCTGGTGATCACTCAGCACTCACAGGGTCCTCAGAGGTCCTCAGAGGGCTCCGGGGCAGAACTCTCTGTGATGGTGGTGTTATCTGTGCTGCTGCGCTGTTCCTAGTGTTGTTGTGATCTGTGCTGTGTTCTGCAGTGTTGGTCACATTTCCACTTTATTGTACAGTTAGTCAGTGAGGGTGATGTGTGCACAGTTATTAAGAATGGTTCTTTACAGGAACGTGAGGAGTCTGTGCAACATTAAGAAGAGAATTAAGGTCCAACAGTGAATCACACTGACTGAGAAACCGTTTTCTTTTTATGTGTGAAATCCTGATGTTGTCAAAACGTGTGTTAGAACCATACATTTGCACCTCTGACAGTCGATTATCACGACTATTTAGTAACATGGTTTTCTACATAATTCAATGAAATGTTTATTCTGAACATTTGTGTTTCCTTTCTGCAGTACTGTTAGTCTGTGATGTGACATGTAATGTCTTAATATCATTTCTGGCAGACTGGCCACACATCCTCCTCGCAGCCACTGTACTTGTGGCAGCGCATTCATTAACAAATGGTCGTCATGTTTGTCTGAACTCTGGCAGGAGAAATTAATTAAGAAAGGAAAGACACTATTAAATGGAATTCTAGTTGAATAAGTTTGACACTTACTGTTACACTGAATATTTGAAACTTCACAATTTAATAAAATGATCTGACCTCTAACTCTGTCTTCATACTGAACTTGATGATCATGAACCTCAGTTACTTCAGGTCTGCATCAGGCTTCAGTTACACTGCTGAAACAGTGACAGGAGTTATGTGATTTCTAACAGACACAACCACCAGACGAAACAGACTAAACCAGGTAGTTCAGTTTAAACTGCAGCTTTTGAAGTCACAGCAAGAGATCACATGACTTTGACCTAGAAAACACCAGTGAAACCTTAAACTACAACGTAACAAGTGGCAGCATGTTTGTATTGTCATTAAGACTGTAAAAATGTTGTGTTGTTACTAATTAACTCTTTTTTCTCTCACTGGAAACAATAAAATAACCTTGACCTTGAATATTGACTTCAAACTGGACTCCCACTGAGTCCAAAAATTGGATGCATGGGAGTTATAATCATGTCACAGTAATTTTATGATTTATCAAAACAACACACCGCTTCATGTTTTTACAACACTTTTTATTTTTCATGGTTGCACTGATTTTTTGTAAATGTAATAGATGTAGGGACTTCATATTGTATTCTAAGTCAAATTGCAGAGATACCACAGTTATGCAATTTAATTTATTTAATTAAATAGTGCCAAAATAATACTTCAGGGCACTTAAAAGCAGGCCAGGGACTGAATGGCTGTGGCTCATGGTCTCAGACATGCACCTGTCTGTCAGTGTCATATTTCACCCCTGTGATAAAGCACACCTGAGTATGTCTCCCTGCTGTACCACCGATCTCCTTAACAGACATCCTATTAAACTGCTAACCATCATCTTTATGTGTGTGAACTTCACCGTGTTCTCCAAGGCTGCCAGGAGGAGCAGAGGGTTGTAGTTATTTTCCTTCTCCAAAGGAAGGTTCATTGGTTTTTATTTAATGATCTTAGGGGTAAATAATGGTGACAGCTCTTCCTCCTCAGTATTGCACTGAGATGTTTTGAATTTTCACAGAGGATTTCTAATAATGTGCTTTGACAGAGCGATAGACGACCTCTGGATCCTGTGATACTGATCAGCTGTTGTGTTTGGAGACCAGAGGAATTAATTTACACTCCATTCATCTGAGTATCCCTTGAACACATTACTGTTATCTTATTGTCAACAATATCAGATGGGTATCATCAGCAGTAACCCACTGCCTGTCTCTTCTGTCAGCATAACCAGCTGCACCTCAACGTTCAAGCTCTCTCCTCTCTTTCACTTTTTAAATCTAGTGCTGCTGCATCTGTTCACTTCAAACTGGTTTTGTGTCGTTCTCCTTTTCATTCTCCACCTCACTCACTTCTTTCCTGTTTAGCCTCTTTTCCCTTTGTTTTGACTCCCATCACTACCTTCTGTCTCTCCAACCTCCATCTCTAATGCTCTTTCAAAAGATAAATACCTGGCTGCTCTTACTTCTTTTACACAGATTGAATTTCCATCTTTAGCTTTTCATCCTTTACATTCCTCCCCCACTGTGTGCTTTCCTTTCTTTATAAACTTTGTCCACCCACAGCCACCGGTATGCTTATGATTAAATTTCCTCTTGGTAATAATTTTACAGGGATTTGGTGGAAAGCAGCACAACATATGTTTGAAAGACATAAAGTGAATGTATCCTGGTTTTTTTTACTTTACCCTGCTAAAAGTTGGTTACCGTAATAGTACCGTGGGTCAGTCAGTCCACCTCCTGTCTCCAGATCGAAATATCTTAACAGCTATTCGTTGGTTTGCTTTATTATTTTGCACAGACATTAATGGCGCTCTGCTGACTTTAGAGATCCATGAACTTCATGTGTGGTGCCCTCATGAAGTATGAATTCTCATAAAGTTTGTTACTGTGCTAACATGCTGAACTAAGACGGGGAACAATGTGAGACATTTACCCTGCCACACATCGGCAGCTTATACTGCAGTTATGTCAAATTGGATGAACCACAGAGAAGTCCACGGCTGGACTCCTGGCAGGGCGCCTTTATTGCATGTCTTCCCCTTCCTGCTGTCGGGCCTCCAATATCTAATTTAGCAATCTTTTATTTATTTTTTTTAAAAGAAGGAAATTAAAAATCCTTATTTTATTGACTTGTAACTATTTGTCATTTGATAATTCAAGATGTATGAATACAGAATTGGTTGTGTGAAAGTAAAAGACAGCACACAGACAATGTAATACTATATTCATTAAATGTGATTTTAATTACATTAAATGACAGAGAGTAGCTGATGTGATGCATCCATGTTTATTTTGGGGCGCTCTCATTTCATTAAGTCTTAAGTTGGATAAATTGAAGCTTTCACAAAAAAAAAGTTTGTTTACATGAATGTCATTTACAAGTTAGGAAGTCATTACTGCAATAATTCCATTATGGCATGAAGGCAGCAACAGCCTTTTTACTGTGAGCATATTAGTTACAGTTACACCTGCAGTAACTCAGCAGTTTTATTATTGCCACTGTCAGCATGTTACTCCCAAAACACTGCATATGTGTCAGGACCAGGATGTTTGTGTGTGAAGGTATGTACCAGCCTGCATCCAGATTGTTGAGAGGTGTCAGATATCGTGGGAGAATTACGAGGGTGAGCAAGTGTTTGTGTTTCTGCAGATGTGTTAAATGTCTGTGTTTGTTGCTGTTAACTGCATGTAAGTGAATATAGATTTTGATATTGTTTCATTGAAGCACAAACACACACAACATGCAGTATGTACACACACGAGCTCCTTTTTACAAAACACCAATGGAACAACTCTCTCTGTGGTAGTCATGGAAATGACAGATGTGACAGCTGGAGGGAAGACTTGCAGGGAGTATTATGTGGTGTTTGGAGTCGTTGTGTGACAAGTAGAGCATCACCTAATCTTCTGCATGTTTGCGGTTTGTCTCCACAGACATATCTCCTGGGAATCATCATCTCCATATGTGGGAATTTCCTCATCAGCATCTCACTCAACATACAGGTAAGATACTCAGGAATCCAGCTGTACGACAGACACTCGGCTCGCAGTGGGAACTTTCTGCCTGTAAAGACTCATTTTTACGCTCTCTAAGTAGACCGCCTTTCTCCTGACAGTTTCATGTCTCTTTAGCAATCTCTGTGTTCATCAGGGTTTATATGAACATATCCTCAGGCTTTGACTGAGGGATCACACCAGGAGGCATTGTGCAACAGAAAAGACTGTATTCCATGACATTTAAGCCTGTTTTACTCAAAATGAATAGGAGTAAAGTTTTAGAAATTAAATTTCAACTCGGTGTAGTGATTAACAATCGGTTACATTTGATCAATTAAGTAATCAAACAGCACAGTCTGGACCTGATTTTAATATTAATAATTCACCTGTGGTACCTTATCAACACTATTTCAAGTGAAGTGTAATCGAGTCCAAGTAAGTCCGACAGTAAACATAATTTATGAACTCCAAGCAAACACCCTCTAGCATTGAACCAACTGAGAATATTTAGAGACTGACGTCTAAAACATTACTTGTATAAAAGAATCATTGTTTTATCTTCTACAGTGTGAGTCCGGACGCACCAATATATTTCCTGTTGCCTTGCAAATGCTAAAACTCTGAACAAACTGTGATGTTTGTGGCAGCAGCATGAAGGGTGTGTAAGACGGACTGAGAGGCTGTGACAGCTTCAACTAGATGTGATAAATTGCTGGAAAAGGCTGGTAACCGTTGTTTGTTCGGCAGTGTCAGCTTCCACAGATAGAAGTAATGAATATGAAGTATACAGTACAGTTTCCCACCTCATCGATTTGATTGATTGGTGTCACGCCTCTTCTGAGATGAAATGCTAACCAGGAGGGGGTGATGACATGTGCAGTGCTGCATTGTCGCTTTAATTGCACCTTCTTTTTTAGTCTCTTTGGTTGTGTAAGGCTGTAAAGTTACTATCTGTGTGGTGTTATTGGATCCACTCATTCTGACTGATGCCTCTCTTCATGACAGAAATATGCCCATGTCCGTCAGTCTCAGCGTGGCTCCAAGCCCTACTACACCTCGGCGACGTGGTGGTGCGGTGTGGTTCTCATGGGTGTGGGTGAACTGGGGAACTTTGCAGCTTACGGCTTTGCACCTGCATCGCTCATAGCCCCGCTGGGCTGTGTGTCTGTTATAGGTAAGCGCAACCTTTTTCCCTCATGCATTATCCATGCTTGAAACCTGGAGGAAATGTTGCTTCCTTGGGGAACAGCACAAAGTCTCGCCATGTGAAGTCGTCTTTGTTTTCTTCTCATGATGCTGTCAGAGGCCTCCTTATGCCAAGCATTTACTGTATGGACAGAAAAGTGCACACATTTTATTTACAGTGTGACGCCTGAAAAAAATAATCTAATATCAATACATACGCATATATATACACACACACGCACACACACACACACACACACACACACACACACACACACACACACACACACACACACACACACACACTACGGCCATCACTCTGTATTGATATTCGATTCTATATATATATATATATACACATACCTTACGTTTCTCCTCTACTCTTATGAGTTTTAAATATGAGTGCATCTCCTAGTTTGTGGATACAGACAAAAACAAAACTTATCAGCATCTTGTTTAAATAACAGGACCTGAAGATGAACTGCATCAGTGAAGTTAATAACATTTCAGTCCTGTGTTTCTAAGCTACACATCTGCCTGCACTGACAAGGCTGATAGGTCTTCACCTCTTTCAGTGGAAACTCACGCTTACAGAAAAATGCTTAATGCTGTTGCCTTGAGAGTAAATTTAACAAATTTGACAACACGGCGAGGACTAATCACAGCGGCTGCATGTTTTTGTTTTTTTTAAGCACTGGGTCAACAATATTAATCTGTGTATTTCCACTCTTAAAGTTTTACAGGTGACTCAGGAAGTCCAATGACATTACAAATGTAACAGTGCACTCCAGAAATGATCATTTTTACATCCCACAGTGTGACGTGAAGAAGTCCTGAGATTAAGATTCATGAGCCAGTCAAAACAAAGCCGGCCCTGTTACGGCAGCTGGTAGCTGCTCAGTGCAAACACTCCACACACAGGTTAAATATTGAACAGGTTCACTTCTTACCTCCCGCCACCCATCACTCACTGCACTGGAGGTGGCGGTGTGTCACGGATATTAATGACGGCTATTACCCCGACGCTTCCAACGATTTTCCTGTAGTCACGTCTAACAAGCGGATGAATGGTTTGAATAAAGTACTAAATGAAACCACAAATCTTGTTAATAAGGCTGCACCTCTTGTTCACTGTAGTTTCGCTTCGGTGAGAAATTACCTTAATAATGCTTTTACCACAATAAGAGGATTGAGCGCTGTGTTGTGAGAGAGCAGCCACCTCGTGCTGCTTTGTTCGTGTGTTTAAATACGACCTTACGAGGACTATTAGCAATTACTGTGCTCATTTCCATTTTACTCTCACTATTATCCTTATAAAAAACACTGATTGTGAGACAATAATGTTGCATTGGAGTGTGCTTGAATATTATACAGCTGAAGTGAAGCCATCAAGTATCACCTTGAAGAATTAATGTGCGAGAGATGAAGAGGTGATGAGAGTGAGAGGAGATTAAGACGTCGTGACACGGTCTGTCCTCCTCAGCGCTAACAAGTGGAGCTCAGGGGAGGATGTGCAGGTTGCCGTCTCTCATCGTGACTCCTCCTCTCACCTCACACTGACTCACTGTATGCAAATGAGTAAACACACACACACACACACAAACAAACAAGTCGTGCATAACCGTAGTGATGTGTATAACACCCCGGTGTAGCGGATTCTGTTGACCAGAGATGCTCCGGCGGCTAACACACACACACCGCTCCTGCTGTGCTGTTGTCCAAGAGCTGTGAAGGCTCGGGGGGGGGGGGGGGGGGGGGGGCAGACAGCGGGAGGCCTTCAGAGTAAACAAGAACGAAGTGAGTGCTAGGTTTGGTAGACGAGGAGAGAAAAAGGAGGTGAGAGGGAGAAAATGTAAAAGAAAGGAGAGGAGTCGATGAGTACATGAATGGATTGAGACAACAGGCAGAGACAGTATGAGGATGATGATGATGCTGCTGTCACCCTCCTCTCCCTGCATGTCACACCGGCACTCTGACGCTCCATGGAGAGCAATTACAACTGTCCCCGTCCACAGAGCCCAGTGCTCTCTATTAGGAATGACAGCATCATCCCAAATGCTGTTGTATGGAGCAGAGCATCAGCTCTCTCTTTTAGATACCATGTCATCACTTGCAAAAGAGGAGGGAGGCTGGCGAGGTGGAAATCCACAGAAAGCTGATTCACATCCCGCATCAGCATCGCTCACCGATGTCAGACCTGCAGCTCTGATTTCGACGTGTTGTTGGCACAGTGCGAAGCGATCGTGAACACTTTTCACCATGTTTGTATTTCAAGACAAATTAGGCAGGTTAAGAAATAACAATTTTAATTTTACATTATCTTAAATTACATTACAACATTTGAATGCTCTACTTTCTGATAGCTGGCCTTTATGTTGACGGGACAACAATGCTCTTAGTCGTTGTTATTTGTGACATTACAGTACAGAAACAGTTGTTACGGTTGAGCTGCTCTGGAAGATGACAGTCAGACTTTTGCTGCTTTCATCCGTTTATGTCAGACTGGTGTGGTGAAACAATGTTTGACATGGAGTGTTTTCCCTCAGGGATGTTCCCACAAGGGCACATCTGAGAGACCGTGTGTACACACACACACACACACACACACACACACACACACACACACACACACACACACACACACACACACACATACACACACACATACACACCTCTATAAACACAGGAGCAGTGACAGAGCTGCGTACCCCAGAGGTTCCTGTTGCCACATTTCTCATTTTATCAAGCTGTGTGAATCTCACTTGTTGCTATGGTTACTTGTTAGATGCAGCTGGTCCCAGAGGCAAAAGAGGAGTCCTAAATGTGTATGTGAACATACTGGCAGCATGAAATATTTAACAGCTGATTGTTTTGTCAGAATATTACGGAGTCTTTGTTAACTTTGCCTGGTGGCATCATGTCCAACCGTCCTTTCAGAGGACACGTCATCAGCATCATGTTGTTTCTAGTTAGAAACAAGAGGAGCAGATTTACCTTTTAATCATCATCTTTAAATACATTTTGTTTATAGTAAATATTTTCATGGCTTGTATTTAGTGTCGCCTAAAATATCTCAGTTGGTCATTGCAAATAAAAGTGCCACTGCAGGTTCTGAACCTGCCGGTCAAGCCTGGACACCACAGCGATCCCACGTGTGTCCCTGATATACCGAGCTGTTAATGCTCTGCAGCTAATCTCCTTATGATAGTGGCAGACCCTGTGCACAAACTCAAATGGCTGTCAGTGTTTTCCAGCAATTTTCCATTCAATCAGTCGGTCTGAGTGTGCGTGCCATCGCCGTCGTCTGTCTGGCAGTAACGCTCTGTGTCTAACAGATAACTACCACAGCTGGCTCTTCTACAATGTTGGGGAAATATATAACGGCGTATCTCCAACAAATGATGTAAAATGGTGTTTTTGCTGGTGTGGTTAAGAGTTGAGGACCTCCATGTGTTCTGTAAACTGACCTCCTCCCTGTGACAGGCTGCTGTCAGTCGCATATCAAATTGCCTCCCTGCCCGCTGCCTGTTTGTCTTGGAGTTTGTTTTTTCTGTCTCAGGCGGTTAGTGTGCCTGTGTGGCCATCCATCTGTGTATCTGTCTGTTTATCAGCATGTCTCCGTGTCTGCATGCAGATCTGCCCGTCTTGCTTATTTGTCTCTGTGACAGCCAAATGCTGCGTATTTATCGGTCTCCCTCGGTTCGCTGCGTATCCCGGGGAAACATTAAGAAGACTAATCTGAGGCTTGGCTCATGTGAAACTGATTGCTTTTCAGCGTTGCAATTTTTGACAATGATATTGATGAATGGGTTCATGAAAAATGTGGCGTGGCGTGGCTTGACGTAATTTGACGCTGGTGTCCTGAAGTCCTGATGAGTCTCATCTATCTGAGCGCGCTGACAGATTTTATCACGCTGATCAATTTAAACATGTCAGACATTGTGAGTGTTTTATGAGCACATGCATAACTATGTACATGCATTTACAGAGTACAGTATCAGTGTGTGCATGTGTGCATGAAAGAGGGCTTTCGTTTATCTGCAGCTGCATATAATTTGAGTGTGCATACCACATAGATGACAAATGACATGAAATTCATACACTGCATGCTGCATGGTGAAATGTGATTACTCCTCCTTACAGTATACATGCAGTGTGTGTGGTTGTAACACTACAGATGTCGTTTTTAGTCAAGTCAGGTATCTTGCCTTGCTTGGGAATAAACTGACTTCATGCATCAAAACAAAAAACAAAATAGAAAAATCCAAAGCAACTTTAGAAAAAAACAGAAAAATGGCTGAACAGAAATTTGTGTTTCTGTTTTTGCATCAGTTGTTATTATATTTTGACAAGCAGAAAGCATGTTGCTTTTATTCTCTTATATGATATCTACACCGTTACTTAAAAAACGGTGAATATAAATATATCTGTTAGAGTTCATTTCTCCACCAGTAGGCTGAATGATGTGTGGCCTGGTTAAACTAACAGAAATATATTTTCCCTTCTCAGCCAGTGCCGTCGTATCCGTGGTTTTCCTCAAGGAGACGGTGCGCACCTCTGACATTGTTGGTAAGTAAACACTCATCACAGCGCTGGAGGACATATAGGCGTCCTCTTAGATTCCTGATTGGATTTGAGAAGAACATCTTACACTTCATAAATATCAAAGCTGACTTCACAGATAATTCAGTGAGGAAGGAAGTCCCACGACACAGAAAACACACTGTGTTGCAGTTTAACATTTTATCTACAAGTTAAAAGTCTAATTGCTTTGTTTTTCTGGCATCTGAAAGAACAGGTGCCCTCCGCTCAGACCTATCCTATTATGCTGTTTTATGAAAAGCTATTGTTTGTCATCACAATTTGTTGAGTCCGCTTCTAAATGGCATGATTGGGACGGCCGGCACAATGACAACCATTACTACCGCTGGATCGGAAATTCATATCTGCACCACACAGTCCTGCGTATTGTTGGTTGGATAAATCAGCCACAATTTTTGCCATTTTTTTTGTTATTGTCTTGTAATTGCTGATGGCATTGTCATCCACATACTGGAAACATTTAATTGTATGAATGTTTTATATATAAAGAGGGAAATCGCTGGGAGCACGCTCTGTTTTTCTGCAGCACTCTGTGTGCTGAGGGTTATAAAAGCCAGTGCCAGAAGTAAGAGGCACCAAATGATCATTAAAATGACAAAAACAAAGATGAAAACCAAAACAGTTTGTGTTAACGTGGGAATGATTTTGCTAAATCTTTAGTTTGCCAAGACCCAGGGTTTTCTGAAGGTTGTTCCTTTTGTGCAATATAAAGTTATTGTGAGCTATTTCTTTCAAGGTTAGTTCACTCTTATGTTGAATTTCTAAAAGCAGACTGCACATATGAGGCACAAAACATTTTGAACCAGATTTACAGGGGTGTTTGAAAGTGTGAAGCCTGATGAATTTTTTTTATATTTCTTCATGAATATGACCTAAAACATCATCAGATTTTCACGTCCTTAAATTATATAAAGAGAAGCCAATTAAACAAATGAAACAATTTATTACAATATACTTGCTCAATTATTTATTGATGAAAATGACCTAATCTTACATGTGTGTGAGAGGTAGAAGTATGTAAATCTTTCCTGTAACTGTTGATCGGTTCTGCACATCGACTTGAAGGAATTTGATCTCATTGATCCGAACAGAACAGAACAGAACAGAACAGAACAGAACAGAACAGAACAGCTTTAGTCCTGGTTTGGTGGAGCGGTTCTCCACGTGAACCGCTCGCCTTCAGCTCCTTCCATTAAGGTCAGGACTTTGATCTCACCATTTCAAACCTTACATTTATTCTTCTCTGACCCTTTGGCAGAAGGACTGGGTCGGATAGGGTCGTTGTCTGCCGGCATGACCCACTTTCCCTCAGTATTCACTGGTACAGTTCAGAAACACTACCACCACCATGTTTTACACAGGGGACAAGGTTCTTATGCTGAAATGCAGTGTTTTCCTTTCTCCATTGAATGTCATTCATGTCATTGAAACATAAAGTTTCATTTTGGGCTCAGCTGTACACAAAACATGATCATGTGATCTTGGTCAAACTGCAGACCAACAGCAATCTTCATTTTGAGAGCGGTGGATTTCTCCTTGGAGCCCTGCCGAGCACACCAAAGAGAATGTTTTTTTTCACACCATTAAAACAGCAATTAGCAGCATCTATCACTAACAATGAAATGAACGTCACTGTGCTACAGGGTCTGTACCAGTTCAAGGACTAAAATACACCACAGTGGAGAACTGGACCCGTCATCATCTACTTTTTCAATAAAACAGTTTAATTTTGTCTTTTCATCTCGATAGTTAAACTCAGTTACAAAGATAATCATACGTAATCACTTGGATCAACATCTCTGTGGACAGCCATATATTTGAAATTGTCCAGAATGTGTGAACAGTATTAATGATAATAAGCAGATTGAATTAGTGACCAGATGATCTATTTTACCAGCAGCACTAGTTGAAAAGGGTCATCTGGGGAAACCAGTATAAAAACATTTCCTCTCACTACTCTCTGCTCTCTTTCCTTCTCAGGTGGCAGCCTGGCGATAACAGGAACATACGTCCTGGTGACCTTTGCCCCCCACACTTCCACACACATCACAGCCCATCTGGTCCAGTACTACGCCGTCAGCTGGCACTTCCTGCTTTATCTTGTGTGTAACCCTTTAAAACTCTCCTGTCTGAATCCGGTCATACGTGGTAATGTGCAAGCATGCTCGGCACTGATTGCAAAGTGAGGATGCTTTCAGAATTACTGTTATAAATAGTTTTTACTTCTCAATGTCCTCCTCACAAAGGGCAGTAAACAGAAAAAGAATTCATGTCATGGAGACTACATGATGTTGAGGTCTTTGTCATGACTCCTTGTTGTTATTTTGGACTCTGCGTGTTTGGGCGTGTTGTCCTGCTGGAGAATGAATTCGGGGCCGGTCAGATGCCTCCCTGGTGGTATTATGTAACAGATGGAAATCTAAACGTCTAAAATAGCATCTCTGCATCTGTTTCCTTGCAGCTTCTGTTTGCATGTCCCAAATAGGATGCTGTACAGTCGTAGTTTTGAGCAGCACACCCCTGTCCTCAAGCACTAATATGCACACTACCTGCTGTCCTACTGGTTAGCTTATTCTAACCTTTAACCTCCATGTGGAGACCAGTAACACAAGGACTTCTCTTTGGGGTTAATTAAGCTGTTTATTTTGTATTATTTCTCTGTCAAGGAGTTGAAGTACAGTTGATGATCCTTGCACCTGTTGAAGATCTGCTCTTCTGCTTGTCCTTCAAGCTCAGTTCTCTGTTGTGCTTCATGGATGTTGTGAAGTCGAGAGTTGGTCCTTTAAAGCTTAGATTGACTTTGTTTTTGTACTCAGTTGTAAAAAAAAAATACTACTTCCACCTCACGGTCTGCAAGTGCATTAACACTCACTCATTTACTCTCCTCGTCCAATTTTGCCTCCGGCAGCAGTGGAATAAACATAGCTGTTGCCATAGTGACCGGTCTGAAGAAAAAATACAGAGCTGTAACAAAGTGTTTTTTTTAAAAGAAAAACCTTCTCATCACCAAAAATGTAAATGCTCCCTCCAAATGTTAACACTTGTCTTGGTTCAAAAGCCTCCGCAGATGTTTCTGAAGGAGTGTTTCTGCAGCAGGAGGTCACATCCTGCTGCTTTTCCAATGATGCCAGCGCTTCCACACACTGTGTTTTCCACCTTTCAGGTCGAGCCTCTCTTGTAGAAATACAGTGCTTTGTATAATTCAGCAGGGAGGAAGAACAAGAAGAAGCACTATTTCTTGCTCTAACGTGTGACACCTGCGATCTACGAGAAGTCTTGAACACCGCAGAGATATATCCGGTATCTCATGAGGATATATATTTCTTATTTTATACTACATTTTACGTCTATAAAATATCAAGATTGTCCTTTTCTAATATTGAATATTCCATTTACTGTTTTGAGCAGGTGGTCATCTGCACATCATCCATCAAACCAAGCAGAGATGAAGCTAAAGGGATAACAGCCAGCCGCTCCTCAGGGGTGGCGGACAGTGATGTGAACAGTGAATGTGTGCTCTGGGTCGCACTGCCATCATTATTCAGCACACAGCATTTCTCTCAACCATATTTTTCACACTCCACTCTTGAATCTCGTCCTATTTTCTGAACCAAACGCACAGAAACAGATATTGCATGAAAAACAAAAGAGAAATGATGATGCAGATAATGGGCAGATGGCTGGTTGGAAAGACAGATGTTTTTACATGGAGACAGTCTGAATGCCTCTGGTTGCAGTGATTGATGGTGTGTAAAAGGTTGTGCTGTTTTCCATTTGAGGCAGTGCAATTGTGAATACTCATCAGCCTACAGAGGAACAGCCTCCAACACGTGTGGGACTAACTGGTGGTTCATCAAAGGAAACGAAATATCCATTGCTGACTTCTCATTAATTCCAGAGGTCAAACTATTACCCAATGATTTCATCTCAAAGGGCTGTTTGGTGTCATTCACAGTGTGTGCTGTGTGAATTGGTGTATCTGCCACAGATGACCCCGGTCTTTGTTATAATTACATTTTAAATCAGCCCTTCATTTAACATGTAAACTGAGACACCGGGATGATATTGAGAGACGTTTAAAGGTCAGGTTGCCCTTTTTTTCCTCAATTCTGTGATTGTACTTCTTTCTTATTCTCCATCCATTAGAGCTGTGGGAGTTGTATCAGCTGAATGGTGTTGGAGGACAGCCCCGGGCCCATCTCATTAACGACAAGCAATTCATTTCATTTTTTTGCCACAGTCATTTGTTTCAATTAAAGTCCGCTGCTTACTGGCTGCCCGCTGCACTTTATTATACAGATAAGACGCTCCGTGAAAGTACAATTCAAGTGCAATTCAGATTTTCATTTTCTGTGTAGAGTTTGAGGAAATGGAATCTGCATTAATGAGCTCTCCCGCTCTCTCTCAACAGTTTATAGAGGTCGTCATCTTTTGCGTGCTGCTCTATCTGTACAAGAGGAGGAATGTGAAGCACATCGTCATTGTGATGCTGCTGGTGGCACTGCTAGGTACGGACAAGTGGAAGCTGCCCGATGGAGGACACAAGTTACAGATTAAGCCATTTTAAGTAGTCAGAGGTCGCTTTGTTGCCTGGCTACCGAAAATGGACCTTTATGCTTATTGTAAGTTGCACAACTAAATGCTAAAGTGATGTGTTGCTTGTGTGTTGCTGCAGCCTCTCTGACAGTCATCTCAGTCAAAGCTGTGTCGGGGATGATCACAGAGTCGATAAAGGGCCAGCTGCAGCTCATCTACCCCATCTTCTACGTCATGCTTGTTGTCATGGTCGCCTCCTGCGGCTTCCAGATCAAGTTAGTCAAGGTTTTCTCTCTCGACTTCTGTCTACTTCTCTCTGTTTTGCTCTTCCAGCCTTTTATTTTATTGCTAAACTCCCTGGTGTTTGCCACAGGAGAGATGCATGTGGTTTTCCAGTTCCTGAATAAACTGAAGAAAATTGCATATCGGACACGGTGACACTGTACCTGCAGCACATCTACAGTATTATGATGGATGAACAGGCTGCTGCATGGTGACTCTTTAACCAAGGTCATTGTTGTCACTGCATCTCTCAAATCTTGTTTTCTTCACTGTCACCAGATTTCTCAATCAGGCGATGAAAATGTTTGACGCCACGGAGGTGGTCCCGATCAACTTTGTGTTTTTCACTGCGAGTGCTATTGTTGCAGGTATGTCAAACATAAAACTGGCCCTCTGGGATTTCATATTTAATTACTGCTTTCTGTTTCCTGTTTAAATCACAAGTCATTCCCTGTATTCTGTTCCATAACTTGATCCAGCGCTGATGTGTTTTGCGTAGACTTCCACTGTGGGACAAGAATTATTAAACACTTAATTCAGCCGCACCATTATATGTGAAATGGTTCTTTATAGCCTTGAACTCTCCCCTCTTAGTCTGAGTCAATCCTACATAGCTATATTGTCTAGATTTTGGCTGAAAGTCCCCTGTGTAAGAATGAATAATTCAGGTATGTTGAGTATATTTGCTAAAACTACAGTGGCCAGCAGTTTTAGGATTTATATTTTCAACAATATTAGACTCTAGATGTTAATGTCATCACGCTAACATGTTCCCAATAACGATGTTAATATTCATATATTCTGATGTTTGTGGTTTTGGAAGAAGTTAGGGCTCAGAAAGGGTTCGGCAGGAATAAAAGGTGTTGAACTTCTGAGAGAGGATTTGTGTCGGAAAACCCTGAAAGCGAACTTCTTCCACGAGCACGTTTCATGTTGACCAGATTTACTGATTCTGATTCTTAATTTAACAAGCTAACATTTGCTAATTACCATCAACTGGAGGCCAGTGGGAAAGTGCTTACGTTTGCAGGTATGTGGTTATAAAACCAACACAGTCATTCTGGAGCCACATAGCTAGCACGGCTATAAGTAAAACGTATTTGTTTCTGAGAAACCTTTCAAATGATTTTAAATAATTTTCCGGAAAGAAATAGGCTATCGAATTTGGAAGTAACTACAGGAAAAATACACCTTGTGTTCAACTGCTTCAATCCAATTTATTCAAATGAATCCGTTTTTTAGAATTTTTGTATCAGGCATGTTTTTTACGTGACAGAGTCTTTTCCCTTTTGATAAATGAGGCTGTTATTACCCTTCAAATATCCATAAACTTACTTCTCAAATGTTTTTATTTTTGCCTATATTTGGCCTTAGGAATATCCCTCTTTAGCAATAGACTGTATCCATAGAGGGGCTTTTCCATGTCCACCTGAGTAAGTAATGAGGGTGAGAAGATAAACTGGAAATTTCTGTGAAACTATGTTAAAATGATAAATTGTGAAATTATTTTTAAATGGCAGATCCATAAACCAAAGATGCTCAGTGGGCTGAGTGCCACCGGGTAGGAAAGTCAGAAAGTACTGTGCGACTAATGCATCTCTTAATTTGGTCTTTTTATAAGATTTGTCAACATTCAGACTAACATAGAATAACCTTCCTTATTCTGTCTTAGTTGTATGAAGATTATATTTCCTCCCAACACAAACTCTCTTTAGTAACAAACATGTTTTCTGCTGCCGAACTCGCTGCACTAGCTGAAATCGATTCATGATGCAACAGTCAAACGTAAAACTATACACACAACACCCAGTCCAGGTGGTGATTCATGCTGCATGTGAGCCACTTAAGAGTCCTTGTTTAGCCAAAGCCCCAAAGTATTTATAGCATGTGTTCTGCCTGGTCAGGTTTTTATTATCTTGGCAGTGATTGTCAATAAAAAAAAAACAACAAGGAAGGAATTGCTCAAAATCATTTTGGTCTAGAGGGCAAAATACACCCTAAAATACTTTTTCACCATTTTTGATAGTGGACCTCAAATAATTGAATCCGCTTTCTTGTGTGTGATTCTTCTTCCGGATAAACTGATGCTGATGTGACATCATTTAAACCCATTTCCATCAGAGTGTGATGGCAAAAGATATTCCTACAGTCCAAAACATGCAGCGTAAACAGCGTCCTTTGGTTTCAGCCTCAGAGAGCAAAAGGACAGCAGCTTCTTTCCACTTTATTGCACCGCCGTCCTGTAATAGTACCGGGAGACATCCGTCATAGATGTGTGGTGTTTGGAGTTACTCTCACCTTTTCTGAAAATCTCCGGCTCTGATATTGCTCTTGGTATTACTATTACTCTTTCCTCCCACACAAATAACCAAGAATTGACTTCACTGAGCAACAAATTGCTGATGTATTATATCTGGCGGTGGGAGAAAATCTGGGGGCGGACTTCTCCTTTAAGATTACTTTAGTTCCACACTGAAGGAAATTATTGTTTTGGTCCTAACACGTCGCAGCAGTCAATTTGTGGAGCGTGAAGTGAGCTCAGGAAAAGTGGAGATCCAGTCTGTTCTGTGCCAAACTTCAGCTGGTTAAACGTCACTGAGAGGGAAAGGTTTTGTGTTGGACACTCTCAGTATCAGCGATACTGAGCAGGTTTTATCCTGCTATTTATTTTAAAGCAAAGCTCTCTTCAGTTAATACAATTCTTCCCTCTCATCATCCCTGTGTCATGTGTACTGAGGATTTTCAGGGCTCTCTTTCACAAACAAACAAAGCA
This sequence comes from Embiotoca jacksoni, assembly GCF_022577435.1. Classification (NCBI taxonomy): domain Eukaryota; kingdom Metazoa; phylum Chordata; class Actinopteri; family Embiotocidae; genus Embiotoca; species Embiotoca jacksoni. The sequence goes on along the minus strand of NW_027185404.1, from coordinate 2,081,348 downwards.
CTAGAGATAATCTGCATGTTCCGTTCCTGTCAGAAGTGAAATGCTTTTTAATTTTGCAGGGATAGTATTTTACCAGGAATTTGAAGGCTTGGCTTTACTGAACATTTTTATGTTCCTACTTGGGTAAGTAATCATTAACTCATTATTCACAGCAGCTTGGTATGTTTACTTTAAGATGGTGTCATTCAATCTCTTTTCCAGGTGTCTTCTGTCCTTTCTAGGAGTTTTCCTGATTGCCCGAAACAGGCCAAAGATAAAGCAAGAATGCAACTTCATCGCAATGGACAAGATTCCTGGTCAGATTTGTTTCTCTCTTAAACTTTTCAGCTCTCTTCACAATACAATATGGTACCCAGTGACCTGTTTGTTTTGAGTATGCTGCATTGATTAGCATGTAGTGACAGAATAAATGTGGCGGCAGTGACCCTGGATTCATCTCGCTGCTAATATCTGCAGCCCTGGCAGCAGGGTCCGTCTAATGAGCTGTGCTGTCTGTGTTCACAGGGAGAAGGCACACAGACAAAGTGCAGCCGGAGGCGAAAACTCCAACATACGGATCGCTGGCAGCCAAACTCATGTGCAACCAAGCTGGCCCAACAGACGACTCATAGAGCAGCTCCATCTGTGGGGACCGTCACGGCGCTCCACTCGTGTACGTGTTCGGCTCTGTCTGGGTTTTTCAATTAAATCTCTATTTATAGAAAGAAATGATGGGCATCAATTTAAAACAGTCCCAGCTGAGTGAAAGTGCTCGTGGCCATATTGATGTTAGATTTTATATCCATAGTGGTACGAATCCTTCTTGAACAGCTTTATTTACCCTTCGAAATACATGTTTATATGTTAGCGTTGTTTCCAGCACAGTTATCTCAAAAATGAGATGAAACACCTCAGGATGAAAGTGCAACAACGGGTGCTTTTAATTGTAAAAAGAGTAATATTGGGACAAAAAGGCCTGTGTGACAAATGCCTTTCAATATAACAAGAATTGTGTTAATCAGCTGAGTAAATTGGTGTGTGTTCAGGGGTCAATAAACAAGGACAAAATATAATGTCTCAGTCTGAAGATTTTATGTCATAAAGCAAAATAAGTGCACTACTGCCCTCTACTGGTGGGGGAGGGTGCTTAGGCAACTTTGTGTCGTGTTGATCTGATGAAGTGTTTGTTAATTCATTTAAAACAACAGATGTGCTTTAGTCGTGGTTTTCTAATCTTCCCTCCCCGTCAGTTAAAATAGTTCAAACTGATAATTCAGTGTTTGTTTGAGATGTACGAACACACAACGCTCAGAAATCCATTTCCGAGGAGTTGGAACATAACGGGCCTTAAAAGCACTAATGCACAGCCTGGGTGCCCGTCGTCACGTCAGATAAACTTCAGACTACATACTCAACTGAACTGCTACCAAACTTTAGTGTTGCCAAGCAACACCACTCTTATCTGCCACCTACACATTATGGGATGTGTGGGAAACCGCTGTTCATGCCAGTGTAACTATAAAAAGAAGTATTGCTTGTTCAAAGCATTTACTTATAAAAAGGCAGGTCATACTGTGTTCCACTTTAAACTGCTGCCGTTGGTTTCTCTCCAGTAATAATGACACGAACTTTCCAGACATATTCTGTCAAGTACAGCAGAGATATTTTATTAGTGTATGCTCAAACAAAAGCTCTTCATGCAGGAGCATTTTCAGACACATTTCTGAAATTCAAACCCATTAATTTGATGAACATAAAAACTCTCAGCATCAATAAGAATCAATATAGAGCGATGTAAAATGAGTCAAATGAATTCCTTCTGGTAAACAAACTGATAAAAGAAAAGGCTGATGTTTCAAAATAAAACCAAGGCTTTCATTTATTTACAGTATTCAACCGATTCCTTTGTGGAGCATCTCTCTGACAAAGGCAGGAAAGCAAATCTGCAAACACAAGCAACCCTCTTAAACTGAAACACTGAGCAGCTTTCTCCCAGTTTACAATATACACAACTAAAAATTCTCCTTTCAACAATGTCACCAGGCAGCTTGGAGCCATGCTCTGTGCATGTCTTCGGTGAAGGCACCGGGTTTCTGTCAGATCAGAAGCATCGAGCGACTCGACTACAGATTTCTGCAGGACAGACGTCTCGGCATTGATCCCTTACATTAGAATCGAATGCTGTTTGAGGTGAAGTTCTGCAGTGGTTAATATGTTTACTCAGACCTCTAAGTTGATCTTAGCCAGGCGGTAGTGCAGGGAGGTGGGGTTGCGCAGCAGCAGCTTTCCTCTGTGTTCCACTGGCTGGTTGAGGAGGGTGTGGAGGAGACCGGCGACACTGACGAAGCCGAGAGCCTCCCCGCAGCCTGCCGACAGGGAGAAGTCGCCCTGAGTGACCCAGCCCAGAGTCACCCGGGAGCAGTGGGAGGTCACACTCGGCAGGGGGTCCGGCCACAGCCCCAAGATGGAGTCTGAGGAGGACTGCGAGGAGGGCCGGGCGTCCTTGCGGCCCGAGTCAGAAGCAGAGGGAAGTTCTGAGCCTTCAGGCTGATCAGAGGATGAAGAGGATGCGGCAGCTTTCTTCTTCTTCTGAGGTTTAATCCTGCTTTTAAAGTGGTCTCTGTGCGGAGGCTCCTGGGGGCCACTACTTCCCCAATCTTTGCCCAGCAGCTTCAGGTCCTCTGCGGTCGGCACACACAGCATGGCGTGGGACTCGGGTTTGCCCTTCGACAGCAGCGACAGACGAACCCACACCAGACTCATCCCGTGTGCTGCGAGGAACGACGTCACAGCTGAGCGGCTGAGAGGCGGCACCTCGCCGACGCCACGCGCCCTCTGACCTTTGGATGTCGTGGGTCTGCACCAGGCAGAGAGCAGCCGCAGAGACTTCCTGTTCCTGGGAAGCAAATGTCAACCAAAACCCATTTAGAGCAGGTGATGAATAGTGAAAAGAAAAGCAGCATTTTCATTGGCTCCAATAAGGTGCTCTGAGACACAGAACATTTTGCTGAAGAACATTTTTTAATTCCTAATGCTGAAAACAAAAGGCAGCCAAGGGGCAGTGAAAATCAATCTATAAAAAACATTTATTACTCAAAGCTTATGTGATGCTTTTACGGGAATAGATGCAACTCCTCCCCCCCGACTAATCTCCGTGATGTATCGCAGCAATTTAAGGCTGGATGTAGTCTGGGTACTCTCATCAGGGACATTATGATGAAAAGGGAGGTAGACTGGAGAAGCGGCGTGCATCAGGTCTGTCAGAAGCTGTGCTGCTCTCTCTTCGAATGAAAGAGGAAAGACGCAAGTGATGATTGAAGGCCGAAGCCCCAAAACCAGAGATTTCATACACTTCAGCTCAAGAAGGCTTTGAAAGTGAGCTGTGGTGTGATTTACATGTTTAGGATGAAGGGACCTTGGAGTAAATCTGTGTGTTCAAACAAACCTCCAGAGAGACGATAGAAAAGAATAAATCTCCACAAAGGCGAACATGTACCTCAGGAGAGTGAAGCGGCTCTGCGGCTTCGTTGTGCCGATATCTTGTTGTGACGTCATCTCCTCCTCCAACACGCTGTCAGGCGGCGTTGTGGTTTTGGTTTTGGTCTGGCTGTCTCCTTTCTTCTCCTCTCCTCCCTCCCTCGTGATGAGCTCCCACTCCTCTGCCAGCTGTTGCCACGGGCAACGGAAAGGAGCCAGACAGCCATGTTTAATGTAATTGGTCCTTTTGGCGGGCGGGTGCCTGTGGAAGAGGTCAGAAGGTCAAACCTTTGTCACACTGTTGGTCAACGCTGCCAGTGTGTGTCATCTGCAGGGAGGGAACGATGTGCATTATGGAAATAAACCAGAGTCACAGAGGAGCTCTGTCCTCCATCAAAACCTCCAATCTAACCATCTCAGCACTTTCTAAGGCTGTGGATTATTACATTTGGTCTTTTCCTTGCAGATTATTGTACAGTCATGCAGTAACAGACCATGACACAGCATTTTTAGTTCCAATATCGTCTCATTATCCCCTTACTTTTAAATGAAAACACTTTCTCCACAGTTTAAAAGAGTAATTTGAAGTTTGCCAATAGTTAATTAAAATATATTGGGGCAGCAAATCCTTCAGCAGACTTTTACTTTCTGGGAAACTTCTTCAGGATCTGTTTTCTATCCACAGGCTGACGTACCAGTTACACGCCAGAATAATATTACAAGATACACAAAAGCTTTGGCAGTACAAGCCGTCCCCGCTGAAACAGTCCTCACCCTGTTTCTGATAATAATAATAGTCACACACATTATTTCTGGTTCCTTCCCTGCTCAGCCTTCAGCTGACCTTTTAAACTTGTCCAGGAGCTCCGCCTCCTGCTCCTCCTGGAAACGAACGCCCGCAGGGCAGTCTGGGTAATCGTGGGGAAAGTGGGGAGCTGCTTTATTCTGAGCGTGTTTCAGACTCATGTTCAGCCCACCGATGAGAACTCCTCTGTACACCTACAGGAAACAAGGCACAAAACACACGGATATTCAGGAAGGTTGGCAAACACAACAAACCTGATGGCTTCTGGCCACTTCAAGGTACATTTAACATTTTCCCAAACAAAATGGAACTGCCCCAAAACATGGACGAGGCAACCCAATAATGAAAACATCTTTCTTCAGTTTCCTATACAAACATCCACTGGACACATCATCCAGTCCAGTCATCATCTTATCCTCATCTTATTTAAAAAAAAAAATAGAAAACCTAGAAAACCCCCAAAAATGTTGGTCTCCACTTCTTAACTGGTTTAAACATTGATGCACACTGGACAATATAAATGCAAAGCAGGACTCACTAGATGTGAAACACGAAATAGAACTAATCTACAACAGGATCACAATATGAAAGACAATGCTGGCTTAAATATCACATAAAACGGGGAAGTTAGGCTGTAAAAGATCAGAAACAGCGCAGGTATGGAGCATAAGCAGACCCACGACATCCAAAAGGTCAGAGGGCGTTCAACGTTCAGCTGTTTTCTCACTGGACATGTGATGAGTCTGGTGTGGGTGCGTTTATCGCTGCTGTCGAAGGGAAACCTGAGTCCCGTGACATGCTGGATGTGCCAACTGCAGAAGACCTGAAGCTGTTGGGCAAAGAGCAGGGAAGTGGTGGAGCCCCCAGTCAGTAGAAAAGCAGAATTAAAAGCTGCCACGCCCTCTGTATCGAATCTAATCCTGAAGGTTGATGTTAGGGTGCTTTCACATGCATTTTTGTGCATTTAATTCAGAACAGGAGGATTTGAGTTAATACCCAGTTGTTGTTGTTCATACTGTGTTTCTACAAGCAAAACAAAAGGAGTAAACATGAATTCATGCAGCATCATCAGGACCCATGTATGTAAATCTAACTCCTGACTGATGGCAAGTCATGCAGCACTTTTGTGCTTCGAAGATGTAAATTCACTTTCTCTGGTGTCACAAAGGGCTTTAAGAGGAAATAAAAGATTGAAAGCAATATTAGTGTTCATAGTCTGCAGATCAACCTGATATGAATGATGACAAACAGGCAGAGAGGATAAAGAAGAGGCGTCTCTATAGCAGGTGGAAATTTGATGGACTTAATGATTTGCCAAAGTGCATGAAGTAAGATTCAAACACTATAGACACCAGCTTTAGACTGATGAGGGAAATCCCTGCACTCACTGCTACCATGGTTACCAAATGATTGACGTAAATATCTAAATTGCATATACAGACTGATTATAAGATCGTATCCTCAACAGTTCACCATCTGCAGGTGGATTTCTCAGCAGATTGGTTTCTGCATTTATGCAATCAGATTTCTACAGTTGAAAAATAATTTCTGTTTGCTTTCTCACCACAAACATACTCAATCACCTGGAAGCCCCCCAACACCCACCATCTCCAGCAGTCGTGGTCCAGTCGTGTTTGTCTGCACCAGTTTGATTGATTCAGTTTGATTCAGTTTGATTCAAACCATCCAAACCAAAACACTTAACAGGCGCCAGGGACCACATAGAGTGGAGGCATCCAAACCTTCAGTACCACTGGGAGGGAAACTAAATTGTTTCCAAACTCCTGGCAGAAGGAAAAAAGATCAAATGGATTCACGTCGGTGTTACGTACCAGAGGGACCCAGAAGGCCATGCCCCAGCCTTTAGGAAGCAGCACGTCCCATCCGGCCCCCCAGGAGCTCATCTCATGTCCCACCTGCTTGCCAGGCTGGTGAACCAGCAGAATGGGGACTTGGCCCTGCGGGGGGGTCGGACTCAGCCGGGACCCCGGAACCAGCACCTCACTCTTCATCCGGTTCAACTCCTGTAAGCAAGACACAGACAATACGACAGGTGAGGTCACATCCAGGTGAACGTGTGTCTGCTTTCACAATAGGAGAGGCTAAGACATACAAGGAAGCATAAAGGAAATAAATCCGATGTTTATATTATAAGAAAAAGCGTATCAGTTTTGCTGTGACATTCCTGTTGGTAAGAAAATGATGAGCTACCTGCTCAGGTATCTTGTTTTCAGTGACGTTGTCGCGGATGGACTGATCCCACAGGAAGCTGTGACAGCAGCGCTCCGGTGCTCCTCGCAGCGTCAGCTCCCTCCTCTTCTCCTCGTCCACCTCTGGAACAAACAGACACACCATATGCTCCTGCATCACCGCCATCACCGTTGTCTTTGCCTCTGGTTTATAACTCAACATTTAAATAAACAGTGAGTTTATCTAGGATTAATAAAATTCATTAGGCTTTGGAAACAATAACAGGCTTCTTCAGTTCTTCATCAACATGTTCATTTACGTACGTTTGGTGACTCAGAAAAGTGTGTATATCCTAAAAAGATTATAGAATAAAGTGCAGCCATATTTACAGGGTTTCAAGTGGGGATTGAATTATATGAAAACTTGTGGTGGTCAAGCATCCTGTTATACTTCTGTTTGTGCTTCTTTATTACAAATACAAACCAAATGTGACAGTATTTGAAAAGTGTTTTTGTTGTTATTTAGAGATGATCTGCTTTGTCAGTGAATTCAAATCTAAAGACTAAAAAAAAGCAGAAATAGTTTACCATCATTGCAAGTAAGAGTGGGATGATGGATCTGCAAATACACTTATAATAAATTAAAATATAGTTCATGTTTACTCATCTTGGGGCTTAGTGTTAATTTACCACTCAGGTTTTCAGTAAGACAACTGGATAAAGGTTTTATTGAGCAAATTTAACCAGATATCTTAGCAAAGCTACTCCATCCATGTGAAGAATAAAAATTATGCCAATTTACAAATATTACTGGTTTAGGAGGCTGCAAAGGCTCCATGCTGAGGAAAACATGACGCTGTAAAGTTGACTTCAGGGAACATCAGCCAGTGAGCAGCTCTGAGAATATATCTATAAATGTAAAACATCTATAAATATATATCATGGAACTCATTGAGCTGAATATTTCCGGTGATTTTAAAGCCAGACTTCCATCCTGACCCTCGCGGCTGTTGATGCTTTTTTGTTGAATCCCTGTTTAATGATCCGTTTTATAAATCATAAGGAGCGCTGCAACCTTTCATATTAGAAACAAGTCCAGAGAGTCCAGTCGTGAAGACAGCGGTGTTTCATACACACTTGATGATAAACTGGAATTTGTCATCCAGAGAAAAGAGAACGATGTGATTGACCTGGTAGCAGTTGGCTGTATGTGGCTGCTTGAGGACGGGATGGTGAAGAAGACTCTTTACTCACCACTAAAGTAAAACAACTAATATCTTGTGTTTGTTTGTGATTATTTATCTCGTGATATTATCACAAAAAAGTAATTTCTGTCTCATTCTTCAGGATTTTCTTTGGCTTCTTGTTATTGTAAAGTAAAAAGCTCATCAAACTTTAACAGAGCTGATCATCATGATGTTAAAAACTAGTTGAATTAAAGTCTCTTATCTGTCACGTATCTCTTTATGAGCAGCCAATCAGCTGTTGTCGGTCTCCGAGGGTGTGTTTGGAGTACAGGGTCCTGCCAGGATTCGAACCTGGAACATCTGCATGGCCAAGCAGAGGCCCCCCCAGAGCACAGGACCAGATGTGCACTCATTGAAACAACCTCAGGACCACAAACAACAGACTGATTCTGTACCAAGCGACATAATATTTAACGGTCCGCTTCCTGTTCCTAACTTCCCCTGCTCCACTGTCTGTCTGGTAGGTCAGGTGTTACCTTGTGCCTGCTTTACACAGGGCAAAGCTTTAACCTTCTTTGTTGGTAAGGTCAGCCTGGGGTCCTCCACCGTCAGACCCAGCACTGAGCCTGAGGGCAGCTCTCCGGTCGAATAGATGCCTGCACCAATTATACAGTCGTGGTTAGACAGACAAGCATAAACAGACACCCGACGGGCTGGCAAAATAATAATGAGGGGAAAAAAAACACACACAAAAAAATAACAAGAAACCTTTGAGTGTGTGGAACAGATCCGCTTGTTCTTGATGAAGATTCATCTTGCTCTCATCTCTGCAGTGCTGAGGCCACCAGAGGGAGGAGGTCCCGGACCCATTCACTTCCTTAAAACAAAACAAAAATAATTCAGTTACTCAGAGTGAAATGCAGATTCCTCTCTGAGGCTGCTCCGGTTGATGATGACGGTAGAATCCTTACATCACAGCAGGTAGCAGCTTCTAAAGTGTCTGCCAGCACAGAGTGGGACTGTGGACCAATCAGGCGATAGCGAACCATCTCCATCGTGAGATCGCTGCAACAGATGCACACAGAAATGTGAGGAAAACTATTTTACTACCCGCTGCAGTGAAAATATTTCATCCAAATAGTTTGTCAGTCAACAGTTTACTCTGTTGGAATCAAACGTGTAAACTACACTGACTTTATAAGTATGCCAGAGGAGCTGGACCTCCAGGTGACCGGGGCGGAGGGTGGTCTCGTTCCATCGCCCAGGATCTTCTTTGCAGGAGGTCCACTGGCCTCCTTACAGCTCCTCTTTCTCTTGGTTCCAGGTGTCAGCTTCGTCTCGGGGCTGGTTTCAGCCTTTGACTCTGGGCTGGACTCTGCAGGCGTCACCACGGGTAGCACAGCCTCACAACACTGGCACACAGTCTGTAACTCAGGGAGAAGGTCCTGGAAGGAAGATGCAGTCTCTGGAATTAACTGTCTTGCTGTGGTTTTCCCTATATTGTTTTCTATCTACTCAAATTCAAAACTTTCACCATCAAATTAATTTACATTCGTTCATTTACAATCAATCAAACCTGTAAAACGCAACATACCTGCTTGAGAGTGGGATGAGCCCAGATCCAGAGCTGCCTGTGGGTGGAGCCCTGTGTACGGGGCCTCCAGAGGAAGGTGACCGGGCCCAGGGGTTGCGAGGGGTACCGTCCCGCTCGGTACACCGTAACACTGCCCTGTCTGCACCCTGACAGACACAGAGCTGCAGCGAACGTTGGACCTGGAGGCGCAAATCAAAGCTGATGACTGCACTACTCCAACTAAACTTAGAAACTCTGAACCCACAGAGGAACGATATGAAGGGAAAAGGAGGCCGAGAGGATTTTTTTTTTAGGGAGTTAGTGAAGAAAAATGAATATTTGTTCTCACCGGCCTCCTTGCTGGTCAGCTGGGACAGAGCAGCCAGCAGCTTGTCTTCCTCTCCTTGTAGCTCAATGCAGCAGTAATAAGAAAGATCCTGACAGAACCAGAGAGGGAAGGTGATTTTCCTGCCAGTGATGTCTCCAACAGGAAATAAAGCCCAAAACATTGAGTGTGGTTACCTGCAGGAGGCAGTGGCTGCTCATCGCCCTGTAGCAGGGCCTGTAGCATTTGTAGGTGGGTCTGTACCCGAGGCAGTAACCCCACTTTTTAACCATGTGGAAGCGCTTGGCGTGCCAAATGTGTGTCTCCAGCCAAATGTTCTTCCGTTGGCGGCGGTTGAACTCCAGCAGCAGGTTGCCGTGGCGCCGGCGGGCCTTGCGGCTCTTCTTCGTCTGTTCCTTCTTCTTCTTCGAGGCGGCCTGCAGGCTCCGACTTCGCTGGTGAACGGAGGGAACAGAAACGTCAGTGAACACGTCAGGGAAGGAGAACAAGACACTTCACGCATTACTTTAAGACTTTAAGAAGCTAAATGAAACCAGGTTACCAGTCTGTTGGCCAGGTCTCTCAGCCTGCGAGGGAGCCGCTTGGTGTTGTGGCTCATGGCCCGTCTCCTCATGTGTTTGGGCAGAGCTGCCAACACCTGGCTGCTGCCTGTTGTCTTGGTGACGGCTTTCAGCATGGTCTGCACCTCTGCAGCCCTGGCTCTGGCAAAGGCTCCGGCTTGGTGGGGAGGAGAAAGGTGGAGGGACTCAACGTTAGTCTGACTTCATGAGAAACTTCAGGGTTCATTTCTTCCATTTTGTGACTTTCTACATCTTCATTTGAACTTAATGTTCATATGAAGAGGGTCAGAAAAACATAAAGTTCACCACATGAGAGCAGTGAATATAAAAACACAAGCAGTGAACTGATCACATCTGTGACCTGCAGCCTATCAAATGATGACAGATGGATCTCAGTAGCTCTCTCATTGGATAAACACACAAGGTCGTGAAGTCATTACGAGGCTCAATAAAAAGCTTCGCGACGGCTCCTGTTGCGCGTGAGCAGAGCGCAGCACCGTGATGTCACACATCAGGAGGAAGCTGGAACCTTTGGGAGGAAATATTCCAAGTTACATCGCTTGATCAACATCACCACCCGTGTTTTTGTCATCACTGGTACGTTTGCAAGGTCACGATCAAATTATGAGCTACGATTGTGTTGTTGTTGTTGGCGAGCAACTGTGCGAGTGGGCGGTGTCATGTTGGAGCGCCGAAGAGCCATCACGCCACACTTCAAGGTCGTTGTTAAAGAGAATCCTGGCTTGAGGCTCCCTCTGTGGTCTTGGACGGCGACGTTCGCCCTTCTTCATACATGAATACACTGAAAACGCCTCACCTGCCTCACCAAGTCATTACTGTAAATTTTCTGAAGCGTGTCAAAGGCCTCTGTTACCGATATTGACCCAAAATATGATGTTCATTCTCAGCTCAAATCCACTGCAAATGTTTACGGTCACAATAACTTGTGTAACTCAGATACTGATGTTGCTCACACGACACAACTGGACCAACTCGGTCCTGAAGGTTGCAGCTTCCTGCACGTCACGGTGCTGCGCTCCACCCGTGCACCGGAGCGGTCTCTGAGCTTTTTGATCCGCCCTCGCACGGTTTCAGTGGGCGTTTGTGAGAGGAGGTCAGCGTCTTCACCAGTGATGTACTTGGGCATCTCCTTGTCGTAGCCGCCGCCGTCTTTCTGATGGCCACGGACCCATTTACTCTGGTGGGGAGATGTCGCCTGCGTTTTTGTGGAGGGGTTCTCACCAGACGGTTCACCTGAGGGAAGAGACTCACTTTGTCATTTCAGGATCGAGTTTGTGCACCTGAGAATCTGAAGTTAGGCACAACAGAAAAGGGAGCTCAAGATTTAGACGTCTGTTCCTCATCAATTTATTGAGCATATAACTTTAGATTGCTCTCATTCAATGAACTCTTCCTGCTGATCATGGATCAGGAGGATCATGGAGGAGGGCACATTAACCACCACGGGAACAATACCAGCTGACTCCGTGTACCTGTGACAGGTGTGTCTCCTCCGTTCTGGGTCTTCCTCTCCACACGAGGTGAAGACGGATACTGAACGCTGGCGGGCTGATTTCTCATCTTCTTCTGCCGTATTTTAACTTTAGACGCAGACATTTTCTGTAAGAAAGCAGAAAGCAGTTTTCAGACGTGCAGCTGACCGACAGCTGACCGACAGCTGACTCAGCTCCGGGACTTGTGGCTAACGTTAGCGTGCTAGCAGCGTTACCGGAAAGCTCGGGTGTCACTTTTACTACCAACAAAACGCAAATAAAACACGTGTGGACAGGAATTAGATGAATGATGTGGTTACCTCAGGAGTCCCCGGTATCAGAGCGTATGTCAGAAGACCCCCTCTACATGTAAGCTACCATGTGAGTTTCCCTCATGCTGTTCGGAGTCTTGTTTGCTTCCGGGTTTGTGGTGTTCATGGGATTTGTAGTATATTGGCGCAACACAAACTATACACTCACAGTCTGCACACTTTCTCCAGAGATTATGTCCTAATTTAAAAAATGTCTCTAAATTTGAGAGTGAAATATTTCTGAATCGCTAAAGAGAACACACAATAATACCATCATGTAGTTTCTGATGGTATTATTGTCCAGAGGGACGTTTTGCGCATCTAATTTGTTGTTTACGGTAAAGCAGCTCTGACGTCCGTGTGTCCCCTGCTGCTCTCTGTTGGACAACTTTCCCTCGACTTGGTGACAGATTGTCAGTGAAATGGCTGCATTAATCAGGAGGATCATCAGCACAGCGAAGGCTCCTGCTGCCATCGGCCCCTACAGGTGAGAGGAGCCTCGAGCATCCGCCTGAACACAAAGTTAAAACTCCAGCTGCTACTCGGCTGATGCAGGATTAATAACACTTGTTCGGAGAAAGCAATGCTTTTTATTCGGTAATATGATAAACAGCAGAGCTACAGTGAACTGTGGTTCAGCAGTCCCTGGAGATGTGTTTGTCAGGAGCAAAGTGCAGGTTTTTGGATTTCGCATTTTAAACTCTGTGAACTATTAAAGGTTGAACTATTAAGATCAACAGCAAACTGTGATTATGATTTTGCAGTTTTCTGAATACAGTCGTCTGATTAAGTTTAGTAGCTTATGTAAGTTTCTCTAAATGGCCACAGTATTTTATTCTATTCCACATTCACCATAAAGAGTTTGTATGTTTGCCAGATAAATCTCAAGATGATTCTTGGGGGCAAGTCCACTGAAATCTATTGTTACTTGTCTTTGACCTTCACCTGCAGAGTCATGTGTGTTCAGACAGTGAAACACAGACCTGTGAGCAGAACTCTTGATATCACAACACATTAGGGAGCAAATCCAAAAAGCAACGTACACCGGTGTGTTTGGGACCTTGACGCCTCCCCGTGATGTGGGAGACACCTCGTATCCAGTGGTGAAACTTTAGAAATGAAAAATGCTGCATAATCATACATTCAGAATTTTTCAGTGAGGGAGGAGGAATTGTTGTCATTTTACAAGTTTCTAACTGAGTATCTGAACTATATTTATGGAAAGACACCAATGATCATTCAAAGCTGATATTGTATTGTATCTTTTAACATGCTAGGAGGGGACCTTTAAAACCCTGCAGTTAAAACTTGAGAGTTGATAAGAGAAACTTCACAAACTCAGGGAGTTGATGAGAGAGACGTGGAACTTTTTTTTTTTTAACTCATTTCTGCATTGTTGGAAACTTTGGAAATTAGCTATCAAAATCCCTGCATTTACTGTCTGCTATTCCTCTGAATCAAACAACACCAGAAAGCACAACTAGATTTCACAGTCTTTGTGAAAGAGATAAACCCAATTTTTAATCCAGTGCGGCTGATTCTTGGTTCCTGTTCTTGTGTCTCTCAGCCAAGCAGTGGTGGTGGATCGGACCGTGTACGTATCAGGACAGCTGGGGATGGATCCCGCCGGTGGACGGTTGGTGGACGGTGGTGTTCAGGCTCAAACCAGACAGGTGACACCCCACAAACCACCACCGTTCGTTCATCAACATGGAAACTGACCAAGAATTGTTTACCATCGTGTTGAGTATAATAGGTTCATCATTAATATTTCATCTCTCTTTTAAAAGGAAAATTCTCCACTTTTCGTGGATGTCCAGTCAGTGTTGTTGGTGTATGTAGCCGATATAATAAGTTGCTCAATAAATTCTTGGAGTCTGTCCGTCATTTGACGTGTTCAGTGACGTAGTTGGTGGCCGGAGGAAACTCTAAGCTCATTGAACCATGTGGGTCGACAGAGGTGTGTTCTCCATACCACGCCAACACAAAACCTTCTTCTGCACAACAACAAAAACTGTATCCCAAAATATGACAGGATGTTCAGGACATATACATAACATACATACATTTTACAGTGTTCTTGTTAACTCGGCTGTATTTATTGGAGCCAGAGTTTGAGGCCAAAGACGGGCTGATGCTGCAGCTGCAGTGGCTGTGCGGGAGGATGCAGCCGATGGCGACCATCCAGACTCTGAGCTGCAGAGAGCAAACAGCGACTGATGGTTCCCCTGATGCAAACAGGAACTCAATCATTCTGGGCAGTTTTAGTTGGACGGTGTCTTCAACCCTGAGAGAGACGTGTGTGCGTTACGATGTATGGAAGTTTCTCCACACTGGGACACCTTGTAGATCTTCTTCAGGATACAGTGGATAAACTGGAAGCAGCAGGCGGGAGAGGGCGGTGTATTCATCACTATGGTGCAGCTACACGGCAACGCTGGACGTGGTTGGAAGTCTTTCGCTCTAATATTGTCTAGCTGCTTATTGTTCTTTTGCTGAGTGGGTGCTACGAGAAGAGAGAGTTGGCTAAAGGAACAGAAGGATTTGGGGGTTTTAGGCTTCAGAAACTCACATAATGAATCCTGGTACATGTAAGCACTGCTGGCACGGTTCAGTGAGCAGGAGGAGTCAGAAAAACTCAAGTAAGGCACGCTGAGGAGTTCATTGCTTTCATTGACTACCTTTACCATCAACACTGAGTGGACATGCATAGAAAAAGGGATGAATTTTCCCCTGAAGTTTCTCATATCTAGACTATGAAGAGGCTGCTAAGCTTTGAAAAAAATGTGTTCATAATGGGAGTGTGTTATATATAAGTAAATAAAAATAAACAGAAACACAACTCCTGCATTGCATGAGTTTTAGGAACTGAAAACAGAGTGAGGATGTGTTCAAAACAATGACGTGAGTATTTGTATTGACACAAATCTAATCAGAGTTTGTTGTGACCTTCCTTCGCCTTTAAACCAGCACACAGTTTCAAGGTGCAGCGTTCAGCATCACCTTCTGCTGCAGGACTCCCGGTTCTCCTTGTAGCTGAAGATTCTTCTTTTAGACTCCGGCTGTGTGTTTTGTCTCGTTTTCATGCGACAGAATGAAAAATTTGAAGTGCCAAATATTTATACACAGCGTGTACATTGATACTGCAAATTATTTTTTTTCAGGCTCTTGTGAATATGGGAGAGATTCTTAAAGCTGCTGGGTGTGGGTATGAGAACGGTGAGAAACACTTCACAAACTTTACATTTTACACTTTTTACAGATAAAAGTTCTAGTTCACATTTCTGTCGATGAGTTCTTTCACTGTTTATCGCAGACCTAACCATGCAATTCATTATTATTTCCTTCAGTCGTCAAAACCACAGTGCTCTTAGCCGACATGAACGACTTCACCCGCGTCAATGATGTTTACCAGCAGTGTAAGTATCATGCTGTTGTTCTTCATGATGGACCATCATGTTATTTCTCAAGCAAAGGCTCATCACTTCCGTCTTGCAGTACAAAGTCCGCCACTGGATGTCAGCACAAACCAAACAACGAATGTTTCCCAGGTGTACTTTCTGCTTGCTGAACAGGTGACCTGTCAGCTGGCGTGTGTTCACCCACAACCTGCCTCATCGCTCTCTTTTTACAAGTCTCATCTTCACACAGTTCATTTTTCATTCATTCAATGAATCTTGGCAGTGAATTTGTGTGGATACATCCATTTCTGATGCACAATAAATCTTTATTATTATTATTATTATTATTATTATTATTGCTCAAAGAGGGAGAAAAGGAGTAAAATATAAAAATCAGACTTCAGGCACTCAGTTGGACAGTTAAGAAATAAAGGGTTTAATCAAAAATTAACTACAACATAAAAAATACACCAATGTAAGTCACTACATTTGCCCGCCCAAGAGTTTCTGTTAACTGGTGGTTACAAAAACAGAATTATACTGGAACTGTAGCATATTGTTTATGATTTATTGTTTGTGTGGTACACTTATTTGTGTCTGGAGGTGCTACCTTCACACAAATGCTGCTCCAGGTGCTGAAAGTTTAGAATGAGGTTGTGTAGGATGTTCACTTTGGGTTTTAATTTGTTAATCATCAACCGAAAGGTTTTCCCTCGTTCTGACGTTTGCTGTGGTTGAAGCTGCAATTCCATGAACTCATTGCACTTCATCATCCAATAAGAATGACAGCTGTGTAAATCACAAGCTGTCATAACGTGGATGTAGGTTGAATTCTCCGCTACAGACTGAAGCATCTTTGCAGGAAAAACAAAGTGCTTGTGATGAAAGGAAATGGCTAAATAAACATTTCATGGTTGTGTTGCAGATTAAAACTTAAAATCAGATACATACGACACTGTAGAGACCAAAAAAGACCGATTTCTAGTTGTCAGGTGTTCACCTTCGACGACCTCATCAGTGTGTCTGCATGTTGTGTCCTAACTGAACTGTATTCTGTAGTCTTCAGCACCAACTTCCCGGCCAGAGCTGCCTATCAGGTCGCTGCTCTTCCCAGAGTGAGTGCTCAACGACAGCGTTTCATCTTTTCCGTTGACTCTGTCGTGGTTTTAACTTCCCTGATCTCTCTCTCTCTCTCTCCCTCCCTCTGCAGGGTGGACTGGTCGAGATCGAAGCGGTTGCTGTTTTGGGCCCTCTGACTGACACTTCCTAACAGTTACATCCATCAAACAATAAAAACAACACAATCCATGAAAAATAAAGCATTGTTTTATAGAGCAAACAAGAACTGATAAAACCAACTTCCTGCATCTTCTTCCAGATTGATCATCCTTTGGAGGTCGTTAAGTAAGGCAGCGCCGTCATGAACATGTTGAGGGTCACCTGGCAGACGAACAGCAGCTCAGAGCACTTTCTCCTCCCTCATTATTAATGAGACGTGTTTGGAGACAACACGGCATTTTAAATTCCCTCGACTCACGTTTCACTTACAGTTGCCGTTTAGTTTTGAAGCCTGTTTGTTGGCTTGAATGTTATTACCAGGCTGTGTTCCTCTCGCACTATGGATGGATGATCAAATCCAACTCAATAGTAAATAGTTAACATTTTTCTAAAAGAGATTTTTTTTTTTTCCTTTAATGTCAACAAAAATATTTGTGGATGATCTCACTTCGTGGCTCTTCTTCTTCATTGGTTCTTATAGTCTATATCTGTTGATGTCACCGGGGTCGTACAGAAGAGAGGAGCACAGGAAGTTCATTAATGTCATCATTTCATTAAGGATAAGCTCTACAGAAAATCGAACAAACTTTTATCTCATTGATCCTTTTTCATGCTTCATCAACTTTTGAGCCTGGTTTTTATGACAGGGATACGTTAACACATGAAAGCTGCACATCCCAACACAACATCGCCTTCAATGATCATCTCCTCCTGTCTGCATCCGTTTGTGTGATCTGAACTGTGTGTAAGTTTGGGAGAAAAAAAAGAAACCTGCTGGCTCATCACGGCACATACTCGTTTCTACATTTTAAAAACCAGATGAAGCTGTCTTTGTTCTATTCTCCTTTTAAATAATATGAAATATTTAGAAAAGTATTTTCAGAGGAGATTAATAGGCGATTCATGTATCAATATGGGAGGAGGAGAAACTGAGGCAGCTCTTGTGGAAAATATGAATTCATTTTAAATGACGTGGTCGAACCAGGGCATGTTTTGTGTTCATAACATCATCGCTAATTTAAATTGCAGACTATTTAGCAGGTTTCTGTAAAACTTGATACTGAAAAGCAGCTTTTTATGAATCTGTCCCTGTACTGAGCTGAGCTGAGCCCTGTTACTGTAACAGGCATGTTCCTTTAGACCGAACACATGTTGGACTATTGGAAACCCAGTGTTAGCCATATCCTAAATCACAGAACTATTTCACACAGAGCACATGTATTAGTGAGTAAAACTTTATTCTGTACACTAAAAGGTTAGCAGAATCATAGACAAAGTACAAAGAATGAATATATTACAGAGAAAGAAACAGATGGAAAACATAATCAAAAGAAAGTTGTTCCCTCAACCTCCATTACATCTTACGCAGTTCAAATATTTTCCAAGTCCTTTTTAACACAGCATGTAGGACTAATGAGGAGTTCACTAGGGTGATCTCTTACTGTGGTAAACAAGTTTGTAATTCACTCAAACTAAACCCTGCAAGCATAGGACATCAGGGTTTCCCTACCATGTCTTTATATTTATAGTTGGAAAGGCCTTTTATTTTCAGGAAGAGAATTTTATGAACATCTGCCTGCAGCAGTGCAGCTGTACAAACCGGCTCCATGGACCAGGAAGAGGACATGTACTCGTCTGCATCTTCCTCCTGGCAGGGATTTGTTTTGTCACTAATCTCTTACATATGCATGTCATCATTCACATTTATTTCCTTTACACAAAACACAAATTATTTCTATTTTTTTTTTCATGTACACCAATGAAATGGTATTATGTTTTTTTTAAAGGAAGCACAGGTTTGACTCCCAGTAGTATTTATCAGTTTTACTCTGTGCGCTGTTACTCAACACTTAGTAATGTCATTCCTATTAATCCAACGAGCCTTATTAGAAAGGTCGTAATCAAATAATGTGTAAACAACAAACATAAATGTGGTTTCTTGGCAGAATTTACATTTTGAAAAACATAAAATTTTAACTTTGAAAATGTGATCTTTAAAAATCTTTTACATATAGTTGAAAAAAGTACAATTAACTAGCATTGACCCTTATTTGCCAATCCAGTTTGGTATTTTCTATCACTTTGCATAATTTTATTCACAGTCATGTTTGGCTTGTTTTCCTCAGAAGCAGCTACTTTAAATAATCAAGCATCCTTCCCTACACGTCAAGACACGGCCACTCCAGTCTCTGAAGAGTTCACACATTTCACAGAGTTACAACCTCCAGTCTCACGTTACCTGTCCAAGTGCTCTCACAGCACCTCCATCATAAAGGCCTGCATGTGTAGCATGTGGCTCCAGGCACTTCAAAAATAAAATAAAAACCCCTCTTTCTCCTCTGGTTTATTTACAAATGTAGGAAAAATTCTGTTCCTTCCTAAAAGAGAAGTTATTAAGGCACAGTGAAGATTAATGTATCTGGCGTACAGTTTGGTGAGTGCGAATAAGAATCTTTTTTTCTCCTTTTATGCCGTCCTGTTTTCCCTCCAGATGTCTTACAGTGTGTGTGTGTGTGTGTGTGTGTGTGTGTGTGTGTGTATACCTGTGTGTATATATACCTGTGTATTTGTGTGTGTGTGTGCGTGAATATCTGTGTATCTGTGTGTGTATACGTGTGTGTGTGTGTGTGTGTGTGTGTGTGTGTGTGCGTGTATATCTGTATATCTGTGTATCTGTTTGTGCGTGTATATCTGTGTATCTGTGTGCGTGTGTGTGTGTGTGCGTGTATATCTGTGTATCTGTTTGTGCGTGTATATCTGTGTGTGTGTGTGTGTGTGTGTGTGTGTGTGTGTGTGTGCGTGTATATCTGTATATCTGTGTGTGTGTGTGTGTGTGTGCGTGTATATCTGTGTATCTGTTTGTGCGTGTATATCTGTGTGTGTGTGTGTGTGTGTGTGTGTGTGTGTGTGTGTGCGTGTATATCTGTATATCTGTGTATCTGTGTGTGTGTGTGTGTGTGTGCGTGTATATCTGTGTATACGTGTGTGTGGGGGGGGGGGGTTGTATTTTCATGAGTGTCTTCTTTCTGAAAGAAAATGAAAAGTGATACAAAACTAAAACATCTGAAACACTTCTGTTGTTCTTATTCACAGTTTTCACTACATTTGGTTGTGTGAGTTAGAAAACAACACTTAAAGTCAACTTATTTTTTGTGTGTATCAAAAGTCACTAAATGTGAGTAGTTAGTGTATCTTGTAGGAACAGTGTGTTCAGCTCTGGGTGTCTCTAAATGTAAAAGCCGGCCTCAGTAAAGTGAGCCGCTCCTACTTAAAGTGTGGTTTGTGGCCGTGCTCTTACCAACTCAATCCTCCTTTTTGGCTTTCTCGCTCTCCGGATCCTGAGAGGCCTCGTTTGTGGATGCCACTGTACGTGCACACACACACACACACACACACACACACACACACACACATTAAGAGGAAATCAAAACTTTTTCATTCTAATTTGATGGCTGTGAGTGCGTTTGACGAAACTTTACTGTCACCAAACTGAAGACACAACAACTGTCACTACAGCCTTCAGAGGAAAAGGGGCGGAGCTAACATTCCTTCTTAACCACATCTGGTTCTC
The DNA here is from genome assembly GCF_022577435.1 of Embiotoca jacksoni. Taxonomy (NCBI): domain Eukaryota; kingdom Metazoa; phylum Chordata; class Actinopteri; family Embiotocidae; genus Embiotoca; species Embiotoca jacksoni. The sequence continues at coordinate 2,061,178 of NW_027185404.1, read as the reverse complement.
CTGAACTGGTTTACAAGTGAGTTACCTTAACAGGCGCGCATGTACACACACATACACCGACACAGCACACACAGCCTCCAGAGAGAAAGTCTTGTAAAAAATGATGCAATACAGCAAGTCATCCACACCAGCCCAGTATCCTACATGTGCTGCATGGAGGGGCGTCTCTGCCCGAAAAGTACAACATGTTCTCAGAAGTTGGAGAGTTGGGTGCAAAAAACACCGTAAGCTCTGCCTCACACTGAGAAACTGACCGCTGCATGAGTTTATGTGCAGAATGATATTGGACAAATGCGTCCCTTCAAAGTGCTTTAATGTCATGACAGTTCATGAACACTGCTGCCAAAGCATCAAAATTCAATTTGTCCATATTAGGAAACTACACAATAAAAGCAATATGAATGTTAACACAGTAGTAATATTCATATACAGTGGGTACGGAAAGTATTCAGACCCCTTTAAATGTTTCACTCTTTGTTTCATTGCAGCCATTTGCTAAAATCAAAAAAGTTCATTTTATTTCTCATTAATGTACACTCAGCACCCCATCTTGACAGAAAAAAAACAGAAATGTAGAAATTTGTGCAAATTTATTAAAAAAGAAAACCTGAAATATCACATGGTCATAAGTATTCAGACCCTTTGCTCAGTATTGAGTAGAAGCACCCTTTTGAGCTCGTACAGCCATGAGTCTTCTTGGGAATGATGCAACAAGCTTTTCACACCTGGATTTGGGGATCCTCTGCCATTCTTCCTTGCAGATCCTCTCCAGTTCCATCAGGTTGGATGGTGAACGTTGGTGGACAGCCATTTTCAGGTCTCTCCAGAGATGCTCAATTGGGTTTAGGTCAGGGCTCTGGCTGGGCCAGTCAAGAATGGTCACAGAGTTGTTCCGAAGCCACTCCTTTGTTATTTTAGCTGTGTGCTTAGGGTCACTGTCTTGTTGGAAGGTGAACCTTCGGCCCAGTCTGAGGTCCAGAGCACTCTGGAAGAGGTTTTCTTCCAGGATATCTCTGTACTTGGCCGCATTCATCTTTCCTTCAATTGCAACCGGTCGTCCTGTCCCTGCAGCTGAAAAACACCCCCATAGCATGATGCTGCCACCACCATGTTTCACTGTTGGGATTGTATTGGGCCGGTGATGAGCAGTGCCTGGTTTTCTCCACACATACCGCTTAGAATTAACGCCAAAAAGTTCAATCTTGGTCTCATCAGACCAGAGAATCTTATTTCTCATAGTCTGGGAGTCCTTCATGTGTTTTTTGGCAAACTTTATGCGGGCTTTCATATGTCTTGCACTGAGGAGAGGCTTCCGTCGGGCCACTCTGCCATAAAGCCCCGACTGGTGGAGGGCTGCAGTGATAGTTGACTTTGTGGAACTTTCTCCATCTCCCTACTGCATCTCTGGAGCTCAGCCACAGTGATCTTTGGGTTCTTCTTTACCTCTCTCACCAAGGCTCTTCTCCCACGATTGCTCAGTTTGGCTGGACGGCCAGGTCTAGGAAGAGTTCTGGTCGTCCCAAACTTCTTCCATTTAAGGATTATGGAGGCCACTGTGCTCTTAGGAACCTTGAGTGCTGCAGAAATTATTTTGTAACCTTGGCCAGATCTGTGCCTTGCCACAATTCTGTCTCTGAGCTCCTTGGACAGTTCCTTCGACCTCATGATTCTCATTTGCTCTGACATGCACTGTGAGCTGTAAGGTCTTATATAGACAGGTGTGTGCCTTTCCTAATCAAGTCCAATCAGTTTAATTAAACACAGCTGGACTCCAATGAAGGAGTAGAACCATCTCAAGGAGGATCAGAAGAAATGGACAGCATGTGAGTTAAATATGAGTGTCACAGCAAAGGGTCTGAATACTTATGACCATGTGATATTTCAGTTTTTCTTTTTTAATAAATTTGCACAAATTTCTACATTTCTGTTTTTTTCTGTCAACATGGGGTGCTGAGTGTACATTAATGAGAAATAAAATGAACTTTTTTGATTTTAGCAAATGGCTGCAATGAAACAAAGAGTGAAAAATTTAAAGGGGTCTGAATACTTTCCGTACCCACTGTATATTCATTGTGTCTTCATTGCAGTCTATTCTACACATTTATTTGTGTTTGTGTGAATGGCTGTGTGTGCTGTGTCACTCACTCTTTTACCTGATCACTGAACTTTGTAATACGAAGGTGTAACATTCAACATATTAGAGCCAAGCACATAAAAGTGCTTCAGTACTGTGGCAACAAATCACTACAACATATTCCAAATAAAGTACCAACGGACTCATTTTTTTCCGAATTGAGAGCTGTAAATGGTTTTAGGTGATGACGGGACTCCTGTCAGGCCTGTAGAGACTTTACATTGTCTTGTGTAATTGGAAGCAGCAGGGCATGATCAGTCCGTAGGCACAATGACAGAGAGTTGCCTGACTGGAGCTGTTGTGCTGACAACATGCTCGTGCTATAATCAACACGCTGAAGACAAGCCTTCATTTCTGAGCATGTGTGGCTGCTTTCTGCTTCTCACACTGTGCTTTGTATTTCGCCTTAAGGCCCAACAATATCCTGTTCATCCTGTCAGCTCCAAGCAATCACAGGAGTACACACAGGAATCTATGTGCAGGATGGATTATTACAAGAACGACTGAATGCTTCACTCAGTTTGGGGTTTCCAACCACTCCCTTGTTGGATACCTGTTTAGTTACCAAACTCTAGTCTCTCTTACTAGAAGATGGATCTGCTGTTTGGACATGTGAAGGATCATCAATGGTTTACCAGGATGTAAACAAGATCTTCTTGTCCATGTATCACATATTCCTGAGTCTGTCGTCACTCACCTCTTTCTGCTTGTTAGCACATGCTTAGTGCCTGAACCATGTTTGCATAGATTTTCTCAGCTATTTCAGGCAGTAGCAGCGCTGCAGTGTTTGCTGTCCACCCCCAAAACTGATGATGATGAGGTAGTATGACAGGTTTGCCGGAGAAACAATTCTGTGTTCAATGAAGTAAATCATTGGGACACACCTAAACAAAAGCAGCCATCATCTACTCAAGTCCTTCTGCTGTTATTGGTTTTACTCTGGAGGAAATGTGACCACACCACATAGCAGTGTATCACCTGTCATATAAAGAAAGTCTGCCAAATACATCTAAACATACAATATTAAAAACATCTAGAAATAAACTCTCCTCTGGGATTCTTGTTTCTTTTCAGCATTGTTGATTAATAGTTACATTAAAATGGGGGCCAGGAGTTTTTTACAGGTATTAGAGCATGCCGAGTGTAATCTGGAGGTGTTGGTGTTTCATACCATCTGGTGGAGGTTCAGCAGCTGGATCTGCAGCAGGTGCAGGTGCTGATTCAGCCACAGGAGCCTCTGCTGGAGCTGCCCTGTCTGCATTAGACTCGGAGGTCACACTTGCCGGTGGAGCCGTCTCAGCGGGGACTGTGGGAGGTTCTGTTGCCACCTCGGCAGCAGGAGATAATGGCGGCATCTCTGGAACAGTTGCTGCAGCAATCTTTGTGTCTATTACCGGCTCTGCAGGTGCAGCAGGCTCCGAGGGTTCAGCTGGTGCTGCAGCTTCAGTTGCGGCTGCTGAAGCCGTCTCTGCTGCACAATTGTCAGTTGGAGCCTCCACAGCTGGAGCTTCAGCGGGGGCCTCAGCAGCTACTAGAGCAGGGGCCTCAGCAGCCACTGAAGCAGGGGCCTCAGCCGGGGCCTCAGCCGGAGCCTCAGTGGGGGCCTCAGCAGGGGCCTCAGTGGGGGCCTCAGCAGGGGCCTCAGCAGCCACTGAAGCAGGGGCCTCAGCCGGGGCCTCAGTGGGGGCCTCAGCAGGGGCCTCAGCCGGAGCCTCAGTGGGGGCCTCAGCAGGGGCCTCAGCAGCCACTGAAGCAGGGGCCTCAGCGGGGGCCTCATCAGCCACTACAACAGGGGCCTCATCAGCTACTACAACAGGGGCCTCAGCAGCCACTACAACAGGGGCCTCAGCAGGGGCCTCAACAGCCTCTTCCACAACCACTGGGTTTTCTGCTGGCTCAGATACAACCGGTTCAACAGCTGGCGTAGCGACCACCTCCTCAACAACGGCAGGGGCCTCTTTCTGCACTGCTTCAACAGATTCAACAGCGGGGGCCTCCTCAGCAACCTCAACTAGGGCCTGGACCTCAGGAGGGGCCTCAGCCACTACAGTCTCTACAGGAAGTGCTTCCTCCACTGCGGCAGCAGCCTCAGGCTCAGCGAGGGCTTCTGTCGAAGCTGCAGCCTCTGGAGCCGGCTCTTCAGCAGGTTCTGGCTTCGGCTCAGGAGCAGATAGGAGGTCCTCCCCAGAACCAAGATCCTCCTGGGCCTCCAGGGCCACTAACACGGCCTCCGCCTCTTCATCAGTACCCGGCTGAAGATCGTCTGGTAAGGCAGTCTGAACGGGCAGCTGCATCTGGTCCTCGATGGTTTGTGCATCTTCTGCGATGATGCCGTTCCTGACAGCTGTCGACAAAAGAGAAACTTTCTTAGGATCTGTCAGACATCTGATCAGTGGTCAGTCCTTTCAGCTCGTGATGCCGTGTTAATCTGAAACACTGAGCAACAACAGCCTGAACAAGATATTCAGGGGGGGGTGTGAATCTGTCCTTGAGCCAGTCTATGAATTGAATGGTTTTATTAATCACCATCATATTCATGATGACAACACCTATTCAATCATACAGTAATGACGTGCTATGTTGCGTGGTATTCTGCATGTTCCTGTATCATCATTTCTTGACTAAATATATTACATTTATTTCTAAGCTGAAGGAAAAATAATACTAATAATACTAATAATAAAATCTTCACTGTTTGTATTGACTCTAACATGTATTATATGAAATGCATTCTAAACAATATATTTAATTGCGTGTGGACATGGATTTGGATTATTTCAACTAATAAATCAGAATTGACGACATTGAGGTTCCAAAATATGGTAGGTGATGATTTTGCGGCAGAATGTTGATGTGATGTGTAACAGCAACAACAACAACAAGTTTACCAATGTAGTATAAAATATCTGATATTATCATTCCATGAACGTAATATTAGTAAGTATTCATTTGCTGCGTGTAGTTTTCTGTGTGTGTACGTTGTTGTTGCACAGTTGAATCAACCCTGTAGACTTTGTAAAAGAGAGCCATAGAAAATATAAATGGAAACGGTTCAAACTCTTTTACAGGTGTGTTCCTTTTGTTGTTGTTTGTTTTTTGGAGGTCTTCCTTTGGCATTTTGCCAACATGCAAGTTAACTAGCTAACTAGCTGACTGGTCTACTCATAAAGCTGCTGTACACACCGCTTGAATCGGGTTGTTGGTTGAAGGGTTGCGGTGAAAGATGAGTTAAAACTGAATGTGGATGGTTTTTGTAGCTACAATTTCATAGACTGTCTCACAACTGGGTAGCATCAGACAAACATAGAAAACCTGTGATACGTGTCTGACGTCAAAATTTGAGCGGGATGCAAATTATGGGAGAGCACCGGGAGATTTATGGGGGGGGACCCGGGAAGAGACAGCAGTCTTGACAGGTATGTTATAGATTAGAAAAAAGTGGTGTGCAGGATTCAGTGGCGTCTAGCGGGGAGGTTGCCCCCCTTTTACCTTCCCACCGCTAAGCATTGTGGGAGAATTTTTTTTTTATGGCAGCAAAACTCGTAAAATCTGTGAAAGGCCCTCTCTAGAGCCAGTGTTTGGTTTGTCCCCGCTGGGCTACTGTAGAAACATGATGGTGCAACATGGCAGGAGGAGCCACTGTGGGTATGAAGGATTTGCTCCAAGGTAATGAAAACACAAGGAGTCTTAGTTGGAGCTGATTACACACTAACAAAAACATAATAATGAATATTATTTTCCATTTGGGCCAGTAGGTCCACACACACACACACACACACACACACACACACACAGAACCTCCAAGTCAACACAGAACACAGGAGATGGGAAATAAGCAATAAGGGCACACAGGATGCGTGTTGAGGAAAGATCCATCTTTCATTTCCGTAGTTGAAAATATGCTTTATTGAAGGCCGTTTGTCCAAAGGCCCGAAGGCACGCAGTCTCAGAGGAAATAAAATACACATGACGATGGCTTGATGCATTCGGAGAGACGTCTGTGCGTTCCTCCTTCTTCCCTGGTCCCGGCTCTATACAGTCACTGAACAGGCCGTCAGGCCGCAGGTGGAACCGGGACAATAGGAGGAACAATAGTGGGCTCGGATACTTCAACTCAAATGTCAGGAACTTCGACGCACGTCTCGTTTACAGGAATCACAACAGCTGAACAGACACTTTGGATCCAAGCTTCCTCCTGAAAACACTGAGTGGACGTTGTTCACAAACGAGACAAACCAGAAGGCTTCAGCCGGCTGAGCGGGCGGAGAGTTTGGACGCTGCAGCTTCCTGATTTTATTTGTCTGTCAGAGGCGGTAAAAGGAGCTGAGAGTGATGGGTGGAAGGGAATGTGACGGCCTGGCAACTTGCATGAACACGAGCCGCTGGAAGGACACGCAACACAGAAGCAAAACATTTCACGTCTGAGATAAGAGTGTTGAAGTGTGAAAGTAAAGATGTTTTCAGATGTTTTACAATCATTCACGTGGCTCTTTGACTCTCCACATTTCCTTTATCTGTTTCAAAGGTTTCAAACATGTTTTCAATCAGTTGCGATTCTTTAATCTGAAATCCTCATTTCACACCGACTGTCACGGAGAATAGAAGCTGCTGTTGAGAAGTGTGAATGTGTGTTTGGGTCGAGACAGACACGGCCATTACAGGCGTGGATCACTCGTGTGTCAACATGATTTAGCAGCCAAAGATGACAGAGATCCCAGTCAAAACAGAGCTATGGCTGGGGATGGGGGGAGGGGGGGAGGGGAGGGGGGGGGGCAGACCAGGGGCCCGGACTGGGGATGGGACCAGTGGTGGCTTGGATGGCATACAGCTGGTGTGTTAGACAGACTGCACACTGTATGATTTAAAACCTCCACATGTAGAGAAGGCTGACGGGCAGAGAGCACAATAAGTGGTTTTCTTGCTGCGGTGATGTAAGAGCCTGGAAAGGAACTCGCGCTTTCTCCAGGTGACTAAAGCCGGCAGGCGGGACAATGCCCTGACACAAGCATCATACAGTGACATAGAGGACATGAAACAGCCAGCATGAATGCAGAGGAACGATGCCAGGCACACTTCATACATAACACGTCCTTACTCCTGAATGTAGTTTCATCTTTTCATCGTTCACATCTTTGTATTAACTGGAGTTTTGTATAAACAGTGGCTGTCATGGCATGTGTGTGCAGCGCAGTGAGAACATACTGTACATGCAGCTGGGCCTGGCATGACATAGCCATGTGCCAATAAATGAATGGACAATCATGGGCTGTGTCAGGCCGACTGGTGGGCGTCTGCACGGGCTTCAACACAGAGCACATACATGCAAAGCCAGGCGAACTGAGGCCGTTACACACAAAGCATCCCAGCGGGGGGAGACGGGAGAGTGTGGAGGAAACATCTGGGCTCTTCTCTAAAGAGCGTCAACCTCTCCAGCTTCTTCTCTTTCTGCTCTGGACTGCTGCATCCACTGTGTGTGTGAGAGCTGGAAATTCCTGGAGAGAGTTTCAATCACTTCTTTTCATGGACACAGATGATTACTGACAAGCAACTCTTTATGAGAACATCAATTGCATTCAAACTTTTAAAACATGAAGCAGATAAATGCCATCAGTTAGATCTTGTAAAACAACAAGTTCTTTTAATTGAAAACCATGTAAAGTCATGAATCACACACTGTACAGTGGTAGCAAACAGGTTGGGTTGCATGTCTGCCTCAGGCTGCAAATAGACGGCTAAACACTCCCAGCTGGCCTCCACGCCGTGCCACCGTCAGAGCAGCCCTGCAGAGGTCCAACAACCCAAATGCTCTGTTCACTTTGTGGAAGGAGGTTGAGAATCAAACATGATTGTACAAGTCAGCTCCTTCTCAGGTCTCATTTCATCAATAAGTCAAGAGATGAAGTTCACGGTCTTGTCAACACACTTTGAGTGAACATAAAGCTAGAAATAACTGGCTACAAATAAAAACCAAGCACTGGATGAAGAAATAACTCAACATGAATAATTCTGCCGCGAGTTCCTGAAGTATGCAGTGCAGCAGAGTATGAGTGAGAAAGCACACGGTGTACCAGAGCAGCCGGCAGCAGGCACACACCCCTCTGAACACTTCACTCAATGGAAGTCACACAAAGACTTGGAGCAGCTGCACAACAACACTTAAAAACACACAAACAGTAAAGAAGAAAGGACACTTTTAAACATGTACCACCATTACTCACCCAGTGTGTCTCCATTGCTCTCCTCAGGCTTGGTGCCTGGTCTCTTCTCCTGATCAACAGTCTGTGTGCTGGATGAAGAGCACCCCATGTTCAGAACAAGAAAAGAGTCGAGATGAATCAAAAACTTGGAGGCTGTTTTAGGAGCGAGCACACACAAGTCTTAGTGTGCTCTTGTTTTCAAGGACAGAGACTGTCTGGCAGTGAAAACAGGAAACTCTCTCCAGTTCCTAAGAGTCGCTGGGCACCATTATCTCCCCCTGTCTGCCTGTGTGTTCATGCATGGCCTGCTGCCCTCCTGCACCAGACAACAACCTGCTATGAGCTGCAGCGAAGCAATGCAGGCAGCACTGCTGAGTGTTCCCTGACTGCTCACAGTCACACTATTCATACAGGAGGAGAAGGAGGAGGCAAGCATGTCCAGGAAGTGTGTGTCCGCCCCTTTATACTGTCCCCTCTGGAAGACATCCACCACCCGGTGGTCATGTTTAGGATAGCACACATGAAATGTACTTCTTCATACATTAGCAGTACTTCAGTCATGTGTTTGGATTCAGTGAATCATTTAGTAGTTTGAATATACTGTGTAATTCAGCAATTTCATCATTTTTTTTTTTTTTTTTTTTGTCTGTTGTGATAAAGTACCAGAGATGCCTGGCAGACTGTTTTAAAGTCCACTGTAGTGAAGAATTAAACCAAAAATGTGGAGTACAAAATGTTTATTTCTCAGTGTACTGTACAAAGAAATAATTATGCAACTTGGCGTTACATAACACAGAACATTTCAAACAAAAATATGTCATATGTCAGAAAAGTGTATAAATATGTTCAGTAGGAAAAATTGCATCTGCATATGTTTCAGAAGGGACGCTGCAGGTTGGACGAGTCTCGGCCTTTCATTTAGTCACAAGTTGATTCTCCAGAGTCTCCAGCTTCTTCGACATGGCTTCAAGTAGCAACGTTAAAGAAAGTTTATCAAAGAAATCCAAATAAGCAAATAACGTGCCAAGTCCTAGAAACCAAACAGTCGTGGTTTTACTGGTTTTAAAAGAGTAGGTGGAAAAATATCTAGAAAGATGCAACATCAGCACACCAAGTGGCCTCATCCTCATCTCTCTGCATCAGCCTTAACGAGTTACTCCTGAAGCTCTCTTGCACTTGCCTGCACTTGAACTACCGCGCCTTTAATTGTATTTCAACTTTATTTGTTTAATTTTATGCACTTTATCTGTTCTAATGCATTTCATCTGTTCTTATGCATCTTATTTCCTACCTATATTTTTAAATGTTCCTTCCTTTATATCTGTTTTTATGTGAAACACTGCATGTCATTTTGTTGCTATAAAACACTTTGAACTGCATTTCTTGTATGAAAGGTGCAACACAAATAAAGTTTATTATTATTGTTGTTACTATTAAATCCTCCAGAGTGTACATACCACTGAGAGAAGGTTTACATCTGCTAGATTTCCCAGTGTGGAGTAAATATGGGAACTAATTTGAATATTAGAAGCAGTTTATGTCTGCGGTTTCATCAGCGTGGTCGATACAATCAGCTGGCTGCGAGCTGACACCTGCACCTGCTTCTGGTGAATGTTTTAATGAGGCAATACAGTGTCTATAGCGGCTGTAAAAAAAAATCCTGACACTGTGAACTGCAGCTATTCATGCTATTTATATATTTACTGCACAATTTGTAGAACTAAAACTATGCATTTAAGGTATATACAGTGGGTACGGAAAGTATTCAGACCCCTTTAAATTTTTCACTCTTTGTTTCATTGCAGCCATTTGCTAAAATCAAAAAAGTTCATTTTATTTCTCATTAATGTACACTCAGCACCCCATCTTGACAGAAAAAACAGAAATGTAGAAATTTGTGCAAATTTATTAAAAAAGAAAACCTGAAATATAACATGGTCATAAGTATTCAGACCCTTTGCTCAGTATTGAGTAGAAGCACCCTTTTGAGCTCGTACAGCCATGAGTCTTCTTGGGAATGATGCAACAAGCTTTTCACACCTGGATTTGGGGATCCTCTGCCATTCTTCCTTGCAGATCCTCTCCAGTTCCGTCAGGTTGGATGGTGAACGTTGGTGGACAGCCATTTTCAGGTCTCTCCAGAGATGCTCCATTGGGTTTAGGTCAGAGCTCTGGCTGGGCCAGTCAAGAATGGTCACAGAGTTGTTCCGAAGCCACTCCTTTGTTATTTTAGCTGTGTGCTTAGGGTCATTGTCTTGTTGGAAGGTGAACCTTCGGCCCAGTCTGAGGTCCAGAGCACTCTGGAAGAGGTTTTCTTCCAGGATATCTCTGTACTTGGCTGCATTCATCTTTCCTTCAATTGCAACCAGTCGTCCTGTCCCTGCAGCTGAAAAACACCCCATAGCATGATGCTGCCACCACCATGTTTCACTGTTGGGATTGTATTGGGCAGGTGATGAGCAGTGCCTGGTTTTCTCCACACATACCGCTTAGAATTAACACCAAAAAGTTCAATCTTGGTCTCATCAGACCAGAGAATCTTATTTCTCATAGTCTGGGAGTCCTTCATGTGTTTTTTGGCAAACTCTATGCGGGCTTTCATATGTCTTGCACTGAGGAGAGGCTTCCGTCGGGCCACTCTGCCATAAAGCCCCGACTGGTGGAGAGCTGCAGTGATAGTTGACTTTGTGGAACTTTCTCCCATCTCCCTACTGCATCTCTGGAGCTCAGCCACAGTGATCTTTGGGTTCTTCTTTACCTCTCTCACCAAGGCTCTTCTCCCACGATTGCTCAGTTTGGCTGGACGGCCAGGTCTAGGAAGAGTTCTGGTCGTCCCAAACTTCTTCCATTTAAGGATTATGGAGGCCACTGTGCTCTTAGGAACCTTGAGTGCTGCAGACATTATTTTGTAACCTTGGCCAGATCTGTGCCTTGCCACAATTCTGTCTCTGAGCTCCTTGGACAGTTCCTTCGACCTCATGATTCTCATTTGCTCTGACATGCACTGTGAGCTGTAAGGTCTTATATAGACAGGTGTGTGCCTTTCCTAATCAAGTCCAATCAGTTTAATTAAACACAACTGGACTCCAATGAAGGAGTAGAACCATCTCAAGGAGGATCAGAAGAAATGGACAGCATGTGAGTTAAATATGAGTGTCACACAAAGGGTCTGAATACTTATGACCATGTGATATTTCAGTTTTTCTTTTTTAATAAGGAGGATAGTTTGGAAACACAGTGGAGTCAACAGAAAAGGATATTATTCTGAAGCAGGTTCTTCAGCTTCTCATTGACTTGGTTCTGAAACATTATGATGTTCTCACACTGGCACATGTTTTCGTCAGATGGTTTATCTGTTGGGGAAAAATGATTTGAGTTAGAAATCCTTTCTGTCGTTGGATCTGTTTGTTTTCTCTTCTAATCCTCCCCTGCAGGTTTTCTTTCCCGTCTCTGCCTGCAGAGAATGTGAGAGATACGAGGAGGAGAGCATGTGACTGCAGAGCAGAAAACCCTGATGGGCGATGTGATAGGAGGAACTGCTCAGTGCTGCTGCTCTGATAACATCACAGATTATTACGGTGGCAGCAGGTGGCAGCAATGCATCATTATAATGGAGGGAAGTTTTGAACCAAACACTTTTAACAAACTGCCCTCAAGGAAATTCCTTTTTGCTCAACAGACTACATTATGATTTTAATAAAAGCAACATCCTTTGAGTCCCTGTTTGGTCCCAGATCTTTCCTTGATAATGTGAAACCTTGTGCAGAGTACCTGTACACATCCTGGACTTGAGCTTCTTTGTAATTTCTCCCATTTTCTCAAAACCCTCGGCGTAAAACAGATGTTTCTCAACAGGCTTGGACGCTATCTCTCTCAGCTCCTGTTCAATGGCTTTACCAACACCCAAGGCATATATCGTGACGCCTGGTAGTGACAGAAAACAGGACAATTAGATCAGAATAAAGATACTTTCACTGGAAAGTGAAGTGCATCGGGACGTAAAGAGTTGTTAACACACATACCAGAGTTCTTTGCTTTACTGGCCCATTCAGAAACGTCATCCTGCGATCTTCCATCAGTGAACACGATGCTGACACGTGGTATGCTGCGCCTGGCGCCTTCTTTGGCAGAAAAGCTGAGCTCAAACATGTGACGTAGGGCCGAGCCCGTCATGGAGCCTCTCCCCATGTACTGCATCCGGGTCACGGCCAGCTTGATGTCCCGCGCTGTGGCGTACTGGCCCAAGGTAAACTCTGAGCGCACCTTGGTGGAGTACTGAATGAGGCCCACGTGTGTTCCCGCCCTGGAAACGTTCAGCGAGTCCACGATGCCGTTGACTAACTGCTTGACCAGCTCAAAGTTGGCGGGGCCCAGACTCTTGGAGCCGTCGATCACGAAAACCAGATCCAGGACTCCATCGCCGCACTCTGGTTCTGTCAGAATAAAGAACGGTAAGAATGTAAAATAAAATGGTGCTGCTCACAGCCAGGGTCCACTGTCCGACACAGATCCACACCTACTGGTTTCATTACAGAGAAACACGGATTACTATGATGTTGCTGAGGCACATTAAGATGTCTGAAATAATTCTTATTTATATAATAGGCTATATTATGGATGTCCGTCATCACAGCCATCAGCATGGGATTTCTGTTCCACACGGAAAATATACGAACACACTAACAACTATCTGAAGATTTGAATACTGCACGGTGGAAAATACAAACACAGAATGTCCCTTTAATCCAGAGGAAGAGAGAAAATCTCATTTTTAGTGAGTGCCGGGATTAAAACTGACCTCACAACTCAAAATGATGCAACATGTAAATACCAGAAGAGGGAAAAAAAACAAACATTGAAAAGATGCTTATGAAATATTACATTCTGAATTATGTTCACTTTGACTCATGAAAACTTGCATTCTGTCTTTTTACGCAGGCGTTGCGTGTCTCTATGTTTAGTTACTGAATAAGATTTAGGACTCACTCTGACATGTTTTCCCATCAGGCTGCAGTGTGTATCCTTTCCTGCATTTACACACACATGAATGTTCCGTGTTCATGAACTCCTGCTCACAGCCGTGTTTCCCGTCGGCACAATGGTCCGTCTCTGCAGGAGAGTCATTATTTATTATCAGCAGCAGTGATTAAACAGAAGCAACTTGTAAACACCAGTTGGAGACAAATGAAAAACAATCACACATGTTTTCTGGATTTACACACACACACACACACACACACACACACACACACACACACACACACACACACACACACACACACACACACACACACACACACACACACACACATGAATACAGCAGTCAAACTCTTCAATAAATCATTTTTACAGACAAAAATACGTCTGCTTTTTTGAGACAGAATATGTGGAAGCTTATAAATAACAAATATACAGCTCTACAATCAAGTATTGTATCTTTTTGGTGATTATTACCAATAAATCATATTCTGTGTCAGTCTTTTAAGTCAGTTGAAGCTCTGTCCGCCGGTCTGTCTGTCCATCCGAAACTTTGGTCAAGCAGCAAGTCAAAAGCTGCTGGACCTTCATCGTCCACAAAGGATTATTAGGGCGTCACTGAAAACAGTGACGCCCTAATAATTGCATGTTAGATGTAGCGTCTGTAGATCTCATGTACCAACGGTACACGCAAATATTTTATCAAGATATTTCACAGAGACCGAAGTCTACGAGCGTCCCTGTAGTCATATCCTTAGCTTTATACATAATATTGTTGTGGAATGTGTTGTGTATATTTACTCCTACCAGAAGGTTCAGCCGACTGATTGACCCTTAAACCATCAGTACCCTGAATGTCTTCTTTTACAATCACTGAACTCTTCATGGAGGGGGACTAACGTTGCACCTGTTGGAGCTGCACTTACTTGCACGAGATATTCTTTTGAGCCATAATTAATGATCCTGATTAATGCAAAATTACATTTTACATCCATTAAATACATTGTTGGGCAGATTAATTAGCACTGAGCTTGATGTTTGTACATTTATTTATTTATCATACTGCTGTGTATCAGTGATTAAAATGGAGGATGTCAAACCGCTGACGGGTAAATGATGCTGAGGCTGATATCTGAACAAACTTCATAATGTCCAACCTCCGTGAGTCTTGAACATCTGAAGTAAGACAAGCCTTTCATTCAGGCTTCTTCAGGTGCTTTAGTTCACATGTGTGCACAGCATGGAGGATGTCTACAATAAACATCAGTGAACATACATGATGTAAATCAATAAGACGTCAATGTGAAACAAATGCTGCCTTAAAACTAAAACTGGGAAGAAAAATATTCTTTCTTTGTTTAATAACGAGAGTAAAGACATGTTATAAACGTACTTTTGCATGTTTTCCCATCCGGTCTGAGTGCGAAGCCTTTTCTGCATTTACACACACAGCTGTCTTCTGTGTTGGTAAACTCCTGTTCACATCTGTGGGTGCCGTCAGCACAGTGGTCCACCTCTGCAGGGAACCATCAGTATGGACAGGAGAATAGAGTAATCAGGTAAGAATGAAGGACAGAGGAATTATTTTATTAGCTAATATGTATTTGATGCTGTTAAAGATTTTTATTTGGGCATCAGAAATATTAAAATCCCAGGAAAGATATCTACATCAATTGATATGAATGTATGTTGCATTACTACACAAGTCAGCCACAGACTCCTGTCTTCATCAAATGAAAGAAAGAACTCGGACTCTTACTCTTGCAGGTTTTCCCATCCGGTCTGAGTGTGAAGCCTTTTCTGCATTTACAAACGCAGGAGTCCCGCGTGTTCACGAAGTCCTGCTCACATCCGTGGCTGCCGTCAGCACAGTGGTCCATCTCTGGGAGGAAAACAGAAAAGAGCAGGGATGTTGTCTCATTTTACTCAATGAAGCCTGCTGTGTGTTTGTGTTTCATATTCTTCTGATCTAAATATCTCTGTTTGAGTGCAAATGACTTTGCTGAGCTGTTGCTGTAAAGTTGCTACTTTTCACTTGTTTGACCTGGTTACAAAATGATGAAAAGCACTTACTGCTGCAGGTCTTGCTGTCCAGATTGAGGACGTAGCCTTTGTTGCACCTGCAGATGAAGGACTCTGGGACGCTGACACAGTTGTGCTCACAGCCGTGGATCCCCAGGTCACAGTAGTCTATTTCTGAAGAGGAGGGTGACTCTCGTATTAATGTCAGAACGATACTTCTGCTGCTATTGCTGTAATAATAATATGACCTGTTTTGTGTGATTAGGTTGTTCAAATCAACACATACACAGTACACATAGTAAACTAGAACAAAACAGACATGCAGAAATCTATTATTCTTTCAGTCAAAATGAAAACACGCTCCTGGAAGTGTTGCTGTAAAGCTGCAGAGCTGTGAATCCTTCTTCTGGTGACGATGATACTCTGACACTCTGGACACACCGCTGCACCTCAGCAGCTGCTCTGTTGATTGAAAAAGCACACTTCCTCCAGGAAATCTCCCCCACTTTATTTTCTGTTAACGTCCTCCAGAGGAGCAGAAAGGGACATCTTCCAACGGTGGGTGGACAGACTGATGTCTGATGTTCAGGAAGGCGGGAGGCTGGCTCTCCTTTGAACTGGGGCGTCAGCAGAATCACACATTTGTGCAACAACTACTGTACAGTTGTTTTGAAGATATTGTATTTCATTATAAAAAAAAAAAAAAAAAAAAAAAGATATTTAAAGGGGGAACTCCACCAGTTTAATACATTTACACACATTGAGCTAGAGCATTGTGGGTAATGTAGGTTTGTCACAACTTCTGCTGCAACAAATGTGATCCTTTTTTTTAAACTGTCTGTCATGGCTGACACCATCCTGACCAGGGCAAGATGTAAAAAAGACCTGCACCATAAAACATAATAAAGATTGTTGTTAAAGGTTTTTGAAGAAGAGGAAGAAGAGGAAGAGACTGAGGAGACCCACGAGGGAAAAGGAAGACAGGAGTTCTTGTAAAAGTCAGAAATGTCTCATTACTGTTGCAGGTCTTCTGGTCTACGGTGAGTTGATACCCCGGACGGCAGCGACACTCGTAACCATCAGGCAGGTTAGCGCAGATGTGTTGGCAGCCGTGATCCACCACAGCACACGAATCCTCGGCTGGAGGGAGACGACACGGAGAGAAATCAGCTGCAGCTCAGAGTGCAGAAGGAAACCTGCATGAACTGTTTGGGAGCAGCACAAACCGGCTGTCGGCTCAACGAGGAGATATTATTTATCACATTTTAAATTGCCCAGTCAAACTGTTTGTGAGCAAACAGTCGAGTGTTCACACATCCAGCAGGCACACAGGAACAGCAGCACTCATTTGGATTTGACTCTCTCAAAATTCACTCCCTTTGGTCTCTACCAACTCCTGAGGGAGATCGTTTGATCTATAGAGGCTGAATCCTTCACTGTGCTCTCTACTGAGTGTCTGACTGTGTCTGTCAGCTGTGATGTGAATAAGTGTCACAGGGGCCTTTAAAAAAAAACAAAAAAACAGTTGAAACTGAATCAGAAAAGTGATGCGAAAACCGAAACAATGACCTAAACGGCACTAAAATGCTCCATAGAGCTGATGGAGACTTTAGATTGAGGTAATAAATCTGTCACTAAGACCAACTGCTTTTACATACAAATGGTCATATGATAAATTATTGAGAATATAGTATTAACTAAAGCCCTGCATTTTTGCCTTTACTCAGACAGACGGATAATGTGAGGAAAGTCCGGCTGTCAGGATTCAAACTGGTGACTCATTGCTGACAGCGTTTGAGCCTGCCGGAAGGAAAACTGCTAAATGTAAAAAGCTGGAAAAGAAGTGTCACCTTTAAACTTGAAAAAAGAATAAGAAGAGTTCTTTCACCTTTACATGTCTTTCCATCAGGGTTGAGGGTGAAGCCTTTCCTGCACTTGCACCTGTATGACGCGGGGCTGCTCACACAGAGATGCTGACACTGATGGTCCACCACCTCACACATCTCTGTAACTAATCCATGCAGGAACATTCACAGACACACATTTACAAACGCATATGCATTGAAAATTA
The DNA here is from genome assembly GCF_022577435.1 of Embiotoca jacksoni. Classification (NCBI taxonomy): domain Eukaryota; kingdom Metazoa; phylum Chordata; class Actinopteri; family Embiotocidae; genus Embiotoca; species Embiotoca jacksoni. The sequence continues at coordinate 2,043,777 of NW_027185404.1, read as the reverse complement.
AAGAGGGACACCGGAGAGAAGATAGTTGGGAAACGTCACCTCCGCACAGTTTGGACTGGAACACAGAGATCAGGGTTTCTATCTGGCTGAAGTTGGCCACCAGGTGCACATGCTCAGAATGAGGCTCGCTCCCAATGGCCTGCAAGGTGTTCATGTCCACTCTGCCCACTCCGATGGCAAAGATCTGGATGCCGGCCTGCCTCGCCTGAGATGCAACCTCCTCCACCGTGTCCTGAGGTCTCCCGTCAGTCACAATCATGGCGATGCGGGGGATGTGCAGGTCCAGCGGTCGGGCCCCGTCTTCCTCAGTGAAGGCGGTCTCCATGGTGTACTGGATGGCCAGACCGGTCATGGTGCCTGTGGCGAGGTGCTCCATGTTCCTCACCGCCTGCTCCACCTCAGCCTTGGTGGTGTAGGTGTTGAGGGAGAACTCCGGCTGGACCACGCTGCCGTACTGGAGCAGACCGACCCGGGTTGCATTAAGACCGACCTCGAGGAACTGCAGCAGGTTGATGATGAAGGTCTTGACCTTCTCGTAGTCGTTGGGGCGGATGCTTCTGGAGCTGTCGATAACAAAGAAGAAGTCCAGCGGGATGGCTTTGCAAGGGTTCTCTGGAATCAAAGACAGGGAGGAAGTTTGGGATCAGTTTTGGTGAAAACTGGCAAAGCTGGTTAAACAGACAAACACAAGCTCTGGTTCCAAACCACCCACCGACCGCTCTGCTACCGACCGCTGTCTGACTTTGACTTGCGGCTGCGATGGGTCGGAGACGGCGTCTGTCCAGCCGCACTGCATCGCAGCACAACAGACAGAAGAGGCCGAGGGCCAAGGACCTCATTCTGATGGGAGCTGGCAACTGCAGCGGAGACACAAAAACCAGAGCTGATACACTAGAAACACTCCCACAATGCAGTGCAAGCAGAGTGTGCAGGGAAGAGCACAAAGCAGATGCAGAAAGAACACAGCTGCCAAAAAGACATGTGCTCTTTAAATTTATATCAGGAAACCAAATCTGTGTCATAATACACAACAATTGAAGGTCTGATCGTGGTTGGTCATGATCGGGTTCATTAATGCATCAAACCTGATGAATTGTAAATGTCGTGAGCAATGCTAATAAACATGAATATAATACATACATTTAAGTTCCAGTCAGGCTTCGTTTGACATAAACACATCTAAGTTTTGTAAAGACTGAATGAGGTTTGTTGAAGGTGTGTTGTAAAGCAGCTTTTTAAGTGGACACACACACAAAACACCATTCATTACATTTCACTAAAATCTGCAGATTATTTTTTTTTTTAATATCTTGCAAACTAGACGATAACTAAACACCCGTGCAAGACTGAAAATACCATCTGCGTGGTAGGAAACCGATATAGAGACTCTGTGACGAAGGTGATCGGTGAAGAGCTACAAGTTAATGATGAGGACGGATATAAATAGGGAGAACTTTCACCTCCTGCTTATTTGACCTGCCCAGCTTCACGTTTCACATTTCAGCGTGTATAGTTGAATGCATTCGTTTTGCAGAGTGAAGAGCACATTTTGAAAAGCAGAATTTCTTTGTAAATTTAAAGTGTTTATACTGTATATTCATTTGTAGCAGCATTCTTCTCAGCACTGTTTCTGAACTCGTGCAGGCTCGACTGGAGGTTCATGTTTTCCCATTTGCCTTCATATGAAGTTCACTGAATGAGCTTTGGGATGTTTTGCTGCATAGGTGGTTCAAAGTGATTTAAGGGAGGCTGACAGGTACTGCAGACTGTTTCCCAATCCAGTCCCCAGGAGAGCCCTTCATTACCTGTCATATTCAGACTGAAGGCTCCACTGCTGTCTTAAAAATGATCTGTGCTCAGTGTAGAAAGAGCAAATACATCCACATTCAACAACAGGACGATGTGGGATTTGTTATTTGGGAGAAATCTTGGTTCTAAGTTTCTGAATTGAGTTCTGAACTTTTTCTTTGTCAGTGATGACACAGACTCACGGCTCAGTCTGTTCACAGCTCCGGCAGATGAACGCTCCCACACAGACATGTGCACGGTAGCCGCTGACCTGGGACCTGCATGGGTCACATATCCATGTTGCATCCCACACGGAGCGGTCGCCCTCTGAACTCACGTCTGTTTGATGTCTCTGCTTCAGTCCTGACCGTGTTTTCTTCATCAGCCATCGATCAGAGTCACACATGTACTTTGTGAAGTCTTTTTTTCTGCCTTCACTTTCCACAACTTTGGCCTTCACCGGCATGTGTCAACAGAAGATACAAAAACATGATGTCGAACCACTGCGGCAAACAGCTGACCTTCTAAAAAAGGTTTTCAAACACATGAACATTATTGCAGGCTTTTATAAAATCCTGTGTGGCTGCTGGTGTTATCCCTCCTCTCACATTTCCTCCTGAGTTGAAGCCAAAGCTGTGTGTTTACTATGAAACACCAAAGCAGCGTTCATGGGTCTCTGTTTTGCACATTCCCTGATGTCTTTGGCAGCTTTTCAAGATGCAGGTGAAGGAATCTGAGATGTTTCCTAACTTAACTTTAAGTAAACACAGAACAGGTGACTGATGGTGATTCCTCTTCCCACCATGTTTTTAAAATGCTGAGAGAAAATTATTAGTGCCACAAAAAAAACCATTGCAAATATTCAAGCAAAGCCTGCAGGGCTCTAGCATTAAAAGTCATTATTATTTTCATAAAAACAAATTTAGATGTACTCACCTTGGTATCAATTTTCAACTCTGCAAATAAAGTTTCTCAAAAATCCCGACAGAGTGAAGAGAGGAGCTCCAGGTTTCAAACATACATCCTGTGTATGGCAGCACTCTGTCTCTGCTGTGCTCAGCCCCTTCCTCCATCCACGGTTCCTCTGTGAGCTCCCCTTCTGACTCCAACTTTGGAGACGCCTCTTGTTTGGCTCAGACTGCTGCTGAAACAATAACTATATGTGTTTAATTCACACTCACAGAGTTTTACTACAGATAAGTGGAACTAAATATGTAGTTTTACATGTTTAAAAAACATTTTATTTTAGGATTAAAGTCGAGAGGAGGGAAGACATTCTGTTCTTACATTTAAGATCCAAGGGTGTAATGACTCAAACTGTATTTGCATCACCTTCAGTGTGCTTCACATAGATTAAAGCAAAAGAAAGAATATACACAAAAAGAAACAAAGAATATGAGTGACAAAATCCATCACTGCAAGGTCAATAAAATAGTAATTAAGGGGAGTTATTAAGAGTTAGGAAAATCAAAGAAAATTAAAAGTGCATACAATAAAATAAAAACACAGTAAACGTATATTTTTGAATACCACTACCACTACTACTACCGCAGTGTTTACTGTGAGGCCGTCTCATTGGTCATCACGACTATGAAAGAGGTGGATTGTAATTTTACAAGTGATTGTAATTTTACAATTACAATTTTACAAGTGGATTGTAATTTTACAAGTGATGCTTGGATGAACTCTCCACATCCACAGTTGAGCAGAAGTTTATGGAAAGACCTGGTAAGTGGAGTCATCGTGAGTGCAACCTCACTGTGGTACCTGCCTGCAACAATGAACACATTTATACACTCTGGTCACCTCTGACTTCACTGATCCAACAGTTTCCAGGGACACATCAGCTGTTTAAACTCTTATTAGCAGAAGCAACAAGAATCATTCATTTTAAGTGATTATTTGATGATGACTTGTTATAAGTAGAGTTGAAATAAGATATCTAATACTGAGCTGAATTTAAAGTTCATAAACAAGCTTCTCCTTCAAAATAAAACACACAACATCTGTCAGTGAAATGTGATTTTAATAGACAAATAAATGTCACATCTTTATTTTTCATACAGCAGTGGTTCTCAGGTTTGACTTTGTCCTCGTGTCCCAGCAGGGCGTCGGGCGTCGAGCGTCCGGGGGAGCAGCTTGCCAATAACTGCATCTGTTAGAAGAGACTCATGTAATGTTTACACAGACCACAAAGCTCCCATTGGCCTAATTGAAAAAACACAACCAGGGTCCATATTCATTGAGCTCCAGTCCCCCCCCTCCCCCCTGAGCAACTCGTTCAGTGACTTCAGAGAGCAAACTGATTCCAGATCAGAGCTTCTTCTGTGCTGTCAAAATAGATAAATAGCAGCCCGAGACATTTTCTCGTCAATCAGTAGAAACACACAGTTACATTTAAAAGTTATGAATAGTCAGCCAGCACAATTCAACACTTCTGATTTGTATAACACAGGACAGTAAAAGACGGTGATATGTCGGATATACACTAGGTTGCTCTTTGATCATGTCAGAATACAGGCAGATGCAGTTCTTTGGGAAACTTCCAGTCAAGGTGACACTTCACACGTGGCTCCATGAAGCGCACCCCATCAGAGAGAAAGTCACGAATGAAGGCAATCCAACCCTGATCCCGAGCAGAGACGACAAACAGGAGACACGTGACGAGCCCTCGCTCCCCACAGCGGCCGGCGAGGTCGTCGTGTTTGCATTTGTGCACAAGATAAATAAGTCCATCAAAGGTAGGACGCACAGAATACTATCACAGATACACGTCAAATAGAATTAAGAAAAAATATATATCATCTATCAAACTTTCTAGTGCTTTCATGTTGTTCCACCCAGATTCAAATGCATAATAATGCACATCATTTCTGGAATTATTACCAAGAGAGACCGAAGAGATAGATGGAAGAGTTAACGGGGAAGTACGAGTTCATCGTTGAGTGACAGGACGGGACGAGAGGTCACGGTGGTGGCTACTGGTGTGTGCGTGTGCGTGTGCATGTGTGTGTGTGAGATGTGTTTGTACACGTGCATGCATGGCTGTACTGTACTGTGTTTGTGTAGCTACAATATACCCATGAATATACTGTACACTGGAGAGGCAGTGTGGTGCATAAATTTTGCCGGGGTCGTATTAACAGCAGGATCCTGGGAATGTTCTCACGCCGTGGCGGTGGTGTAGGGGGGCGGGGCCTGCTTGGGGGGCACGCTGACGCTGTCGTCATACGGAGGTATCAGTACCTGCAGGTGAGGAGAGACAAACAGCTTTGGTTCGGGTCGTTCTTTCACTTCACACAAGTCAAATTTAACAGCATAAAAATCATCATGGAGTAATATCATGTTATCTCTACATGTACGAGCATGTTTATATTAATGTTACATAATATTACGGCAGTTTTGGTGCATTTTGTACTTTGGATTAAATGGAATATTTGTAATCCCAGAGGACTAATGGCACAGAAACATGATTTCCTGATAAATAGAATAAACTGCAGGATTTCAGCTAAATATGATTATGTAATTATGAAAAAATGTCCCCTCAGTGATTAATAAAGTAACTACCTAACCTAACCTAACCTAACCTGTAAAATGGAAGTTTGTAAGGCAAGATGTTATTCGTCCTGCACATTTCATACACGAGCAGAGGGTTGGAAGGAAGTAATGTGAGACAAGAAGAAAACATGAACGGCAAGTTTTCAAAGACGAAGTGAGCAGGTGTGTTTTAAAGACCAGCATCTCGTTGAGTGGATCGATGGAATTTGGAGACTTCGTCCAGCGACGTCCTTAAAACTTGAGTTCTTCAGTTTCATCGATGCTCTCAAACACTTCTTTGACATTTATGATATTTACTAGCTTTTCAGATCCAGATTTATAAGCAAAAATTAAATAAATAGACATTCTCGCAGCTGAGGTTGAATGTCATCAGTTTAAAAAAAAAAAGAAAAAAGTATTGAACAAACTGATTTTGACCTGATGATGGTGCCAAATTAAAATGTCCCGGGAAAGTCATTACAATTCATCCACAGAGGGACAGAAAATGTGAGTAATACATTAAAAACAAAATCTTTCCAATAGCTAATGAGATATAAAATATCAGCTTCATGGTGGCATCAGTGGAAAAGCCAACGGATCTCCGATATCAGTGGGCTTCATCCTCTGAGTGTCTGTTTACAATTTCACAGCAATCCATGTGGAGACATTTCAGTGTGGACCGAACAACATCCTCATCTTTACAGCTGATTAGGTGTTGAGACGAGCTATCGTTAGATTTGTGCTTAATTCTGGGACCAGTACTACATTTTAAATATGGACTGATTATTCAGAGAGGAAGTTTGGTCTTCAGCCATCTGGATGTTAGACTGTTTAAAAGCAGGAAGGAAACATGGTTCATGGAGGTCCTGTCCTTCATAATGTTGGTGCTGACGTGTCAGCATCCAGATTCAGTTTGAAAGTTGTATACAGACACCTGGAGAGGACAGATTTACTCCTTCATCTTCTAGTATTCATCCCTCACACTGAAAGTAAAAGTAGGCTTAGTGTCTGCATCACAGTTTGTGTGGGACAGAAGTCTCTGCTCAGCGCGGCGTCCCGTCACTCTGCAGACGACAGATCTAGAAGGAGGAAACTTCAGCAAACTGACAGCACAGTTGTAGAGATGAAGGTTTACTCTCCCGTAAGACAACGTTTGTCCGTTGAAGAACTCCTTCAGCAGTCGTTCTCCTCTACGCTTCGCTGTGATCAACCTGCCGTCACTTCTTCACCAGTTTCCGTCCTAAAACGTGTGGATGTGAACTTCCTCTCTGCCGACGCTGTGAGCTCAGAACATCTCGTTCAACCTGAGACGTCGACTCCCGCAATGCTTCATTTAACTTCCTGTTCAACAACAGCATGCGTCTGCCGTGTGTGCCACATTTCAAACAAAGAGTCGTTGAGGGTTTCGGTCCTGCCTGTGGGACAGTGAGCCTCCCTGATCATTGAAGAAGGACATGAAGTCATCAATCAACAGCCTCCTTCAGCCGCCACTCAGACGCCCCGGCTGCATCACTGCCCACTTCGACTGTCGTCGCCTCTAATGGATTTACACAACCACAATCACCTTCTTAAAACATGATCGATAAGAAATAAGATTCGGTTGTAATGAAACCACTTCGTCATTTGATTCTCTTTCCCTCCTGTTCATGGATGTTCCTCCTCTTCACAGGGAGCCGAGGTGTTAACGTGTCACACTTTAGAATAACTGATGAGTTAAATGAGTCAGGTGAAAGAATTAAATAGTTAAAAGGAGAGTTTGCAACCAACTCGTGGAGTTTGTGCTCGGTAGATAAATAACATTAATATGTTATTTAATTTCAGCTCATAAATCCATAATGTGCTGCGGGAGTCTCACCCGTATCCTCATAAACTCAACTTCCTGTCCTTTTCTTCTACGAGGCGTTTAAGGGTTACTTCCTGCTCCTTTAATGCCAAATAAAACGCCTGATCGTGTGACTTTTCTGTGTGTCTAATATGAGTCATAAGGAATACGTTAGTGGACCTTTAACCTCAGCGCTCACTAACTAATGTACAGACATGCAAGCTGCCAACCTAAAGCCACAAAGCTGCCTGCAGTCCGTGGGGAGACGTGACTGAATGAGGCCGGCTGTGATGGAGAAAGCACACCTGCAGAGGTGAGGCTGATGTCAGGAAGTAAAGGGGCAGGCTGCTGCTTTTCTGCCTCTTCTCACTGATGATGTGAGCTGCAGAGTTACTCTCTTTACAGCTCAGGTGTTTTACACATCAGGGGCCCGTGGACGTCTCGCTTTCTTAAACGCCCAAAACATCCCATAAAGCCACGCAGAGTTTAGAACTGGCAGCTGTGGTTTCAAACCGTGAAGCGTTTCCCTCAGAGGATCCTTGAGCTGCACACTGGGAGTGCAGCTTCCTCAAAATACCTGTGAAACCCGCGAGGTCAAATATCAGCTCCTTATGTGTTCATGCTGAAAACCGCATTTTGCGACACTCAAAGCAGGTCGTTAAAAAACAGCCTCATTTTTCTTCTCCCTTCTGAGGAGTCCTGATAGGTGTGTGAGCAGCGGGGTAGCAGCGGTCGGGGGGCCCGACCCGGGCAACGGGACACCGACAGGAGGCCCAGAAACCCCCAGACAGACCTCACTTACTGCAGCATACTGCTTTTTATTATTCTATTATTATTTTATTGCTTCTGTATGCTGCTGTAGCGAAAGAATTTCCCTCGGGATAAATAAAGTAACTACCTACCTACCTACCCACCCACCTACCTACCTACCAACCTACCTACCAACCTACCTACCTACTAACCTACCTACCAACTTACCTACCTACCTACCAACCTACCTACCTACCTACCTACCTACCTACCTACCTACCTACCCACCCACCTACCTACCTACCCACCTACCTACCTACCTACCTACCAACCTACCTACCTACCTACCTACCAACCTACCTACCTACTAACCTACCTACCAACTTACCTACCTACCTACCTACCTACCTACCTACCTACCTACCAACACCTACCTACCAACCTACTTACCTACCTACCTACTAACCTACCTACCAACTTACCTACCTACCTACCTACCTACCTACCTACCTACCCACCTACCTACCTACCCACCTACCAACCTACCTACCTACCTACCTACCTACTAACCTACCTACCAACTTACCTACCCACCTACCTACCTACCAACCTACCTACCTACCTACCTACCCACCTACCAACCTACCTACCAACCTACCTACCTACCTACCTACCAACCTACCAACCTACCTACCTACCTACCTACCAACCTACCTACCTACCTACCAACCTACCTACCTACCTACCTACCTACCTACCAACCTACCTACCTACCTACCAACCAACCTACCTACCTACCTACCAACCTACCAACCTACCTACCTACCTACCTACCAACCTACCAACCTACCTACCTACCAACCTACCAACCTACCTACCTACCAACCTACCTACCAACCTACCTACCTACCTACCTACCAACCTACCTACCTACCTACCAACCTACCAACCTACCTACCTACCTACCTACCTACCTACCTACCTACCAACCTACCTACCAACCTACCTACCTACCTACCTACCAACCTACCTACCTACCTACCTACCTACCAACCTACCTACCTACCTACCTACCTACCTACCTACCAACCTACCAACCTACCTACCTACCAACCTACCTACCAACCTACCTACCTACCTACCTACCAACCTACCTACCTACCTACCAACCTACCAACCTACCTACCTACCTACCTACCTACCTACCTACCAACCTACCTACCAACCTACCTACCTACCTACCTACCTACCAACCTACCAACCTACCTACCTACCTACCTACCAACCTACCCACCTACCTACCCACCTACCTACCTACCTACCTACCTACCAACCTACCTACCTACCTACCTACCTACCTACCTACCAACCTACCCACCTACCTACCTACCTACCTACCAACCTACCTACCTACCTACCTACCAACCTACCTACCAACCTACCTACCCACCCACCTACCTACCTACCAACCTACCTACCTACCTACCAACCTACCTACCTACCTACCTACCTACCCACCCACCTACCTACCTACCCACCTACCAACCTACCTACCTACCTACCTACCAACCTACCTACCTACCAACCTACCTACCTACTAACCTACCTACCAACCTACCCACCTACCTACCTACCTACCTACCTACCTACCAACCTACCTACCTACCTACCAACCTACCCACCTACCTACCCACCTACCTACCTACCAACCTACCTACCTACCTACCTACCCACCTACCAACCCACCTACCAACCTACCTACCTACCTACCAACCTACCAACCTACCTACCTACCTACCTACCTACCAACCTACCAACCTACCTACCTACCTACCAACCCACCTACCTACCTACCTACTAACCTACCTACCAACCTACCTACCTACCTACCTACCTACCTACCTACCAACCTACCCACCTACCTACCTACCAACCTACCTACCTACCAACCTACCAACCTACCTACCTACCTACCTACCTACCTACCAACCTACCCACCTACCTACCCACCTACCTACCTACCCACCTACCAACCTACCTACCTACCTACCTACCTACCAACCTACCTACCTACCTACCTACCAACCTACCTACCTACCTACCTACCTACCTACCTACCTACCTACCTACCTACCTACCTACCTACCTACCTACCGAGCCTCAGCCTCCTTCTAATGGCTTTGCCAGCATGGAGCCACATCCCTCCATCCCAGTCCGCTCATCCAGCCGTGCTCCTGTAGCCTGTGAATCTAGCAGCTGGGACAGCCCAGCTCCGGACCTCCTTCCTCCCTTCAACATGAGGACTTTGCAGCTGCCAGACTGGCCTGAGTGGACGAAGCCTACGCAGACCATAAAAACGGGACTCGCGGTCTGGATTGAGTAAGAAAATCCTTTTTCCACAGGAGCTGTTTTGCTGCTTTTGGAAGTGGAAGAAAGAAGCAAATCAAGATCAGATAGTGTTTTATGTTGCTTCTGCATGTGGACGTGGACATAAAGGAGAGTTTGAATGTGGAAACAACATGTGTGTAAAACACTCTGCACACATGGTGATACCTTTGATTCTTATTTTTTATATATTTCTTTAAATTCAGACATTTACTGTGTCTGTGAACAGTTGATGCTGACAGAAGTATTTGAGCAGCTGTGCAGTGAACATGAGGAACGTCCTCACCACCGGTGTGGAGGCGAGAAGTCTGACGGCCGTCGACTTATTCACAGAAACAGCTCGTTGGAAAATGTGATTAACGTTCACGCAGGTGGTCTGACGGAGGGAACGTGGGATGAGAGAATATTTCTTTCTGCTGGTTTTGTGAAAGTGAGAAGTGAACGAGCAATAATATGAATACTGACAGGTGTTGTCTTTGTAGAAAAGCCTCATCGTTATCTAAAAACTATGAGTAACCCATCAGTGAGGCCGCTGTCCCGCCTGGTGACCTTCATCACCATGAACACATACGGTTGTTTATTTGGACCCCGTGCTGTAGAGACGTAGAAGTCCCCAACACACGTCCGAGTTTCTCCTGTTTAAATACAATTTGCAAAAAACTAGTTTCCAGCTGATTTGAGAGAAATGAATCTTTCCATTTGTTTTGTTTCTCACTAAGAAGGACTGGGTTCAGAGGAGAAGCATAGAGAAACACCACGAAGTGATGCGAGTCCTGTAGAAACATGCAGCTCATCGGAGGTGACTCACCGTGGTGTCGTTGGTCGTAACGTAGAGCAGGATTTCAGAGGCGCCGCGGCCGCACACGTATCTGTAGCAGCTCCACACGCACGTGATCAGGTACGCCTGGCGTCGCACACAAACAGGACCAAAACACAAATCAGAAACAACATCATCTCTTCTTCAGGACGTTCACAGAGTCGGAGCGTTATGGTGAAAAATAAAGGACAATTAATGAATCAAAGTCCAACTCTTTGGTATCAACTCAAATACCTCAACAACTTCTGGATGGATTGCCATTCAAATCTGTACAAGCATTCATGTCCCTCTGAAGATTCATTTTCCTGATCCTTTACTTTTCATGTGGTGGAATGATCAGAATACAAATCTAATCTGCCCAACACTTTGATTTCTGCATAAATATCCACAGAACTAAAGACTTTCCAGTGAGCACCAGGTGTGGTTTGTGTTTTCAGCCAATTAGCAAGCGGTGCACCATTGCTAAACATTAGCATGTTAGCATTGTCATTGTGAGCCTGTTATCGTGCTGATTATGTCATTCACCTACAGCAGGTACAGCCTCACAGCTCTTGTTACAACATCTAAAAACATCAGGTCTTTGAAGCAGCTTTGTAGTTGTAAGAGAACCCGTCTCTTCTCATAACTATTCCAAATTTATTTGGCAAAGTTTTCCAAAATATAATTGGGTCATCGTGCCCCCAGAGACGCTGTGGTGTGAGCGTGCGTGTAGTAGACGGTCACCGATGGCGTCGTGGGAACATGAACATCACGCCTCACGGGGCAGAAAAGGCCGTAATAAAACGGATTCAGAGAAACTGTCCTCCTCCGTTCAGACTCTGTTTGCAGGTTCTGTCGGAGGATCGGACGTCACTTCATAGGAGCCAAAAAACAAGTTCCTGTTGTTCTCTGTCATCCAGAAATCATCTGGCTCTCAGCGGGCAGCCTGCTACTGGAATACCTCGGCCAAACACAACACCATCTGCTGCAGCCATCCGCTCGCAGGAACCAAAGCCAAGCTGAGCGCTCTAACTTCTGTAATAACCCAATTAAGAAGCCACTTTAAGCTCTGTGGTGATATTAACAGCCTCCACAGGAGCGCACAGATCCGTCTGCTGCAACCGAGATCGCTCATTTTACCTCAGTGCACGGCAAAGGCTGCTGACAGTGAGGTAATGATGCTGCTGGTGCAAAGAGAATCACTCAGAAACTACAACTGATAAAAATACAGAATCTGGATACAACATGGGGTTCGATTAGAGTCTGAAACACACAATAAAATACTCTTATCAAAAGCAGCACGTTGTCTTATAATCTCAGACTTTGGTAATATAATATAATATATGTTTTTGGTTGTCAGCATGACCTCAACAACATAACTGGGAGGTTCACTGACTCTTCTGTGTTCAATACAAACCCCCAAGAGAAACCATGTTAGTGCCTCTAAATGCTCACAGCATGCCGAGACTGTGAAATTTATTATTTCTGTATTTTTTTCTAAAAAGCACTTTGCAACCCTAATTATAATTTTCATGTTCACCATCTAAGGTGAACATAAGGAAAATGAGCATTAAACACAAAGTAGAACTGAGTCTGGCAGGAGGCCTGTTAATGTTGCAGGTGTTTAGTAATAAAACAAATTAAAACTTTGGCCTGCTGGTGGCGCTAGATGTCATTAAAATATGTTGGATCTGTCCCGAGACACACTTTGCTGCCTGTAGTAGTGCCTGTGTGGGCTGAGTGTATTTCCAGTAATTGTCACAGCGGCTGCAGAGGTTCAACACTGAGACACACTCGGGTGAACAAGGACGTCGTTTCACTCCTTTAAAAATACAAACACTGTGCTGGAGGTGTTGGAAGAAATAAGTACAATCAGGCGTTACATTGGCAGAGAGGTGACCGGCGGTCCGGGAACCATAAATGAGGTGTTTAAGTCTGGAGGACCAGGAGACGCGGCCCCCCACGGAGCCCTGCTGCCACTAGTGTGGCCAAAATAATATGAACGATTGAGTAGTGACAGGATGAACTCTGACTGTCAATAGAAATCTTTCCAGTAAAGTGGGAACTAACAGCGACAAGCAACACTTATTGAGCAATTTTCCCTTTAACGTTTAAATAATAAAATAAATGATGTCTGAATTGCATTTGGCTGCTTCAGTGTCCTGTTTGCAGGCCCACTCACTTCAACATAATAAAGCTCTCCTTAATACTGACCATGTAATGTAACTTGTCATTAATGCTTTTTTAGTTAAAAGTCAAAAATGTCTGAATTTCAAAGAACATCCCATCAAGCTGCCACACAAACAAACAAATAATAAACTTAAAGATAATAATAATCATTATCATCATTTTTCCGGCCTCATTTTTGGGCTCCACATCCAACAGAAATGTTGAAAGCAAATTTGTTTCCAGTCCATGAGTCATCAGAAAGTCACATCTGGACAGAAAGTTACATAAAAGCAGCCGTCTGTGTCCCCAGGTTGCGTAACGCTGCTACTGTTGTAGGAGAACAGCGCCTGCACGCCAAACATGTAAACTCGGGTCGGAAAATGTTACCTTGAAGCTGAGAATGCAGCTGATGAAGAGCAGCACGATGAAGACCAAGCACACGTTACTGAGGCCAGCGACCTCCTCTTTGTAGGGGAAGTTATCGGGCTGCAGTGGAGACAGAAAAATAACAGTCACTCGGCAGCAGAGTCCACGTGAGGCTGCAGGAGCTCCACCTGTTCGACAGGAGAGGCAGCTGCAGCCTGAATCCGTCCTGACACACCGACTGGAAAACACCCTCAGAGACGTCCTGCTGACAGGACGGAGGAAGACGTGAGGTCTCTCACCAGCTGCTGCAGGTAGTCCTGGATGGTGTTGGGGTAGACCACGATGCTCACGGCCACCAGGGTGTTGAGAGCAAAGTCAAATATTTGGTAGCAGAAAAATGGGATAATCCAGGCAGCACGCAGCTGAAAGAAAGACATTTTGTTTTGGTTCTTCAGGACAGGCTGCTTTATTTATCTGAGCGCAGAGAATCCATCCGAACTCTGAGGACATAAATCAGAGCTGGAAGTGGGACGCAGCCAGATTACAGCGCGTTTCAAACGATGCAACAGGAGGCATGCTGCTTGGATTTGTAATGTTTTTCGAACACTGGAGACATAAATGCAGCGTATGGTAGTGGAGATGAGACATTTGGAGTCTGTTTGGAAACCAGGTATGATCTGGAAATCAACACTCGAAGGTCCTCTGATTTCTCTCCTCACGGTCTGACGTTAGTAAACAGCAGCATCGTGCAGGTAAGAAACACGTGGTTCACCTTGTAAGCTCCGTACGTCGCCATCCCACAGATGAGGATCATCAGCAGGGAGATGGCGGAGGCGATGCACATGTCTGGAGCAGAAAGGGAAGTAAAGTTAGAAATAGAAACTTTATCAGTGTTTATTCTGGTCAATGTGAGGTCACATGGGTCGAGGCACATTAAATTACAAATTACATTTCTGAAATAGTTCACAACGTCCCGTCCGGTTGAAAAAAGACATGTCGCATCTGTCAACAAGGACTTGACCTCTGCTCTGTGGTCCGCTGCAGGTCGGCCCGACCTCGGTCACCAAACAGAACAGACCTCATCACTCCGTCACATAAGACTCCAACATACAGCAGCTCCTCCGGCACAAACAGTCACCTCAGTGAAAGAGCACCCATTCAAATTACATTTCAGAAGAATTTTACTATGAACTGAAAATGAATATTTTGCATCTGTGAGTCACAGGACGAATCATTTTGGCTCATAAAAGAAATTCAATCTTTAGAGAGGCAATGTGGCCTTTTATTTCCAGTGTAACCGAGCTAAATATCAGATGGGCTGCAGGAATCAGACCTTTAGAGGAAACTGAGATTTTCATGAAATCAATATTTGGTCTGATATGTATTCAATAAAGTGAATGACTCAGAGGCAGATAGAAAGTGTACATTTAATCTTAGTGTGGACAGAGTGGTTGAAAAACAAAAAGAGCTAAGAATATGCCGGGAAAGCGATTCTTTGTTCTTCAGACCATCAGCATGTCAGATTTATACATTTATACTCAAATAAAAGAATACAAGTTGTGGGATTCACCAGTAAAGTTCTCGATGAGGTTCCTACAAACCGAGAGTCTGAGACAGCTGACATGAACATGAACATGAACATGAACATGAGCATGAACATGAACATGAGCATGAACATGAACATGAACATGAACATGAACATGAGCATGAACATGAACATGAGCATGAACATGAACATGAGCATGAACATGAGCATGAACATGAACATGAGCATGAGCATGAACATGAACATGAGCATGAACATGAACATGAACATGAACATGAGCATGAACATGAGCATGAACATGAACATGAGCATGAGCATGAGCATGAACATGAACATGAACATGAGCATGAACATGAACATGAACATGAGCATGAACATGAACATGAACATGAGCATGAACATGAACATGAACATGAACATGAGCATGAACATGAACATGAGCATGAACATGAACATGAGCATGAACATGAGCATGAACATGAACATGAGCATGAGCATGAACATGAGCATGAACATGAGCATGAACATGAACATGAGCATGAGCATGAGCATGAGCATGAACATGAACATGAGCATGAACATGCGTCCTGGTTGTCCGATCACAAGTCAGACAAGTTGATGAGAACTAGTTCACAAGCTGCTGACTGTTTATACATGAACAGACGTGGAGCAACATTAGCTTTCATTTTAGTTTTGTTTGTGGCCACTTGGTGAATTCACCCTCTTTTATCGCAGCTTTTGGTTTCTACCAGCTAATAAATATATGCTGAGTCTCCACAGTCTTCTCTTCAAGTTTTGCATAAACATTGTTCTCAAAATATCACTTGAAAGAAAGTTCAAATTGCTGCTTTCAAAAGGAACTCGCGGTTCGACGGTGAAAGTCGAGGTCGCTGAACGCTTCGTGCTGAAGTCGTGCGATATTTTAGTGAGTTAGCAGGCCGGTAATGTCATGATGGAAATTCAAAGGCATAATGACATAATGAGGGAGAAGATGAGGCAACATCTACATTATCCTCAGACCTATGATCAAACTAAGAGGAAAAGCTCAGTATATTAAGGTGTTATTTCATTGGTCTGTTACCATCACCACATTCTGCAGTTAAATGCTCAGATGACCGTAAACACATAAATGTTGGTGTGATTTAACTCAACAGAAACAGCAGAGCTCTTCTGCTTTTTCATCTGCTCCACCTCAGGACGTATCGGTCACGAGGCTCGTTTGATTTATGTTCTGGAGCCGAAGCAGCGGGGATGAAGGCCTTGCTTTTGTCAGAGGAGAGTTATTCGTCTGGAAAAGCATCTTAAAGATCTATTAGATTTGTCATTGAGTAGTTTGTAGCCTTGATAACTCTCCCTGCTGCTTGATGTCGGTCACATCTGAACATTCAGACCTGCCGAAGGAAACGTGACGTCTTCGGGTTCCTGTGTGTGGTTCTGGTGCAGAAGCACCGGGCGGTCCGGCCGCCACTAACGGTTCACAGGACTCCCTTAATCCTCTGGAACCGGGACAATGCGATCGTTCCCAATCAGAGCGGCGGCACGGCTTCCAGCCGGACGCTTCCAGCACACCTGGTGCGTTAAGAAGGCTTTTCAAACGCACAGATGGACGTGATCGGCCTGCAGGTCCGTCTGATTCATACAGAAGTTCTGACGGCCCGTCTAATAACACAATAAATCACTGTATCGGTCAGGTGGACTCCGCCCTGACAGGCAGCTGTGGAGGGTTTCAGGTGGAGCAGAGAAAAACCAGAGAGCCTCACTGGGTTCCTGACAAAATACCAACAAGCTGTTCATATGGGAACATGTGACTGGATGCTGCAACACAAAGATTCAGAAGCAGTCAGCTGATATGTAGGATTCTCCCTCAGCGACCTTACAGGACCTTCGTTGGCTAGAAGTGGCCTTTTGGGCGACTTACTGGCGTCATCCATGACATCCAGGTCGTTGGCCAACTCGGCGCTGGTCAGGTGGTACTGCTCGGGATCACTGAGCGCGGTGAGCAGGATGAGCAACACCACGGCGTTGATGAGCTTAGGACGGAGGACATATGGACAGATAAAGGGTCAGACACGCAACACGGGCACAGTCCAAAATAACATGAAGCTTTTTAAATCGGACACATAACGGATTCATCAATAAACCTGCAGAGTAAAACCATACCACTATGAAACGTCGTCACGGAGACGGTGCAGCAACAGAATATGAGAGATGTACAGGATGAGTCTTGGTTTTGGTCCGACTCATTACCAGATGACTCATACATCCATCGATCAGGTGAAGGTAATGGAACCTTCTCCGCAGTCAATAGGCAGCCTGACACACAACCTGACACCTGAAGAGGCCGCTGCTCGTTTATTCAGAGGGAGCACAGGGATTTTTCCACTTGTGGTGTTTGGTTTAGTTTAACCCTCTCCTGCACATGAAGTCTGACAGACTGCTGCGTTTACCACAATTTCACCAGAATCAACATCCAACAATACTTTTTTTTAAATGTCCACAAATTTGAAGTGTATTTATCACATTTTTACATGCAGATCTCTAAAAGTCAATTAGACCCTCAGTAATTTAGAGATTGACAAACAGATAAATAATGCGTCTTAAAAAAAAAAATCCGTTCCTGACTTTGGATGTTATTAATAATAGTGAATGCGTGCATACAGCAGGACTCCTCCGTGGTGAGGACATGTTCTCCCTGCTGCTGTTTGTGGACGTCTACATGACAGAGAGGCGGTGCTCACCATGTACCAGACCCCCAGGATGATGGTTCCCGTGCGGACATGGCAGCACAGGCAGCAGCTCGCGGAGAACCAGCGGTCCCACGGGGAGAGCATCATCTTACCGGCCAGCATTCACAAACCCAAAGACGGAGAGCCCGCTGTCCGGTGTCCGCTGTCCGGTGTCCGGTGTCCGCTGTCCGGTCCACGTCCGCTGCACGTCGGTCCTCACCAAGGAATGAACGGGCTCCGACCGCCTCTGACCTGTCCGTTACTTATCACCGTGAGCGGCTTAACGGAGCGGAGCGGCGGGGAGTCAAGCTGGCGTCACGGAAACAACGCCTTCCGGTTTCAAAATAAAAGCCCGATAATGAATGAGTTGTAAATGTTTAAGACAAAATCCCCCACCAGGCTCTCGAGTATTCACTTGGTGCATTCAGAAATTGGCAGACATCCTACTATTTTGCTTTTCAAGTTAGACGTTAAACTTGAGCGGGCAGCTCATCGACTTGACTGACAAATCACCAAATCAAATTCTCAAATAGTTGAATCATCGTCTTCCATTGTTGGAGCAGCCAAACCTTAAACTGAAGATGCTGAAATCGTACGTCTTGTGAGAATTTTTGCTTGACCAGTAACTGAAACAAATTCCCCTCCTATCAAAACAGATGCAGACCATTTTTTTGTCAATCACCTAATAAACATAATGACTAATTATTTTATTGAGTAAATTACTGAGAATTATATTTAAGTAATTTTAGAGCCAGTAGGCAAAATGAATCTCTATAAATAAGAGGTCTTGTAATGTTATTAAGAATCAGTTCCATCCCTCTACTTATAACTCAATGAAATTAAGCCTATGCCATTATTTTGAAGACTATTCTTTCTGCTTCCGGTCATATTCTGGTCAACGTTATGCAGCTGCAGGGCGCATTTCCTCCTGCTGATAAACACCTGATAGGATCAGATCCGATGACGTAACCAGTCATTTCCACAAAGTTGTACAGCTGGGGCTAAAAATGAAATACTTTAATCTACAAATTACAGGACACGCTGTGAAACAGGAGCATGACACGGTTTGGTCTGAAGTTAAGAACCGGGCTAGTGGACCAACTATTTTAGTCCAAATGTCTTTTCCGCTTCCTGAATGAATTCATAATGTGAAGATGAGGCAGCAGTACCTCATTGTTCATGAAATCATTCAAACCTTCACGTAAAAGCAGCCCAAACATAGAAAAACTGGCCTTTATTTAGTCTTTTTACATATGGCTTTAGCTTTTCTTTTATTACAAACAGGTTTTACAAAAGGTTCTGAAGACTTCTGAATCACCCACAGGTGGAAAATCATCAGGAGGTCGATGACACTGCAACAGTACATCTAGGATCAGAGGCGCCAGGCGGCCATGAAGCAGTCACAGACGGTTTGAAGAGCGAGGACACGGCGGTCTGGACACTGCAGGACAACATCAGACGAGACGAACCAGACGGATGAAATGCAAAAAAACAACAACAAAAAAAAAAACAACACAGAGCGGACATGATTCCCTTTTCTGCGTCTTCACGATGCTCACGTCTCAAATACGTCACAAGCGTTCACATCCTGCCGAGCCAGAACCGTGAAAGGAACATTTGATCTCTGCGCTCATCTCACCCAGACGGGTCACAACACGGTACCACAACACGGTACCACAACACGGCACCACCGCGGCTCACAACACGGCAGAGCAAAAATAAGACTGCAAAGCAAAAGGCCGGCTCCCCATCACGGCCCGGTGTCCGGTGACCCGGCACCCGTTTCATCCTCCGTCCGTCGGCCCACAACGACAACACGCTTCTACACATGATCAGTACTTTCTACGTGTCTAATCACTACAATACAGCTCCTTCAATCAGTTATTGGATTCAGTGGAATTAGAGGACAGAATCAGTATCAAACGCATACTTAAAAATCATAAACACCGCATTACATTAGATTGCACTGCATCTAGTTTCAGTTTTCAACGATGCACCAACTGACAGGCGACGAGTAGAAAAGTCGTTTCATTTTTCCAGACAGGTTTTAAGGTTAAGTCCATCATGAAGACCTTAGTTCAAAGTTCTTGTCACAAAAGGTGTTGCATAAACAGGATATGGAGTCTTTTGCATACAGAGGTCTGCAGAATGGACGCCGTCTCATGTCTCCCGCCTCGCCTTCTTCTTCTTGGCTGGTTTGAGCACTTGACTCTCCTCAGGTTTTTCTAAAGAAACAAAAACGGCAGGAAGAGATTAGTCGCACAACTCAGACAGGATGAGAAAAGGATGGAGATTTAAAGCTCTTGTTACATTTACAGTCCTGTAAAACAGATAATAAGCAGCTCCTTTGTATTTGTAAGTGTTGTGTTCAGCGTTGATAAATGATTTGAAGGAGGAACTGATTCTAAAAATTGCTGCTCATTTTTTTGTCATTTTGCCCATTTCAGCTTCAAGTGTCATGAATCTTCTTTAACAAGTCGGTGCTGAATTCCAAACGCAATTTTTACGGTTCCTGAAGGCACCACGGACGCAGTAGTTACGGTTGATACGATAACAGGAAGAAGCATCAGCAGGTCTGTTTCTGCAGTTTGTTCCCTGAAGATGGAGATGTTGCCGGAGACGTTGCTCACTTGGCTGCGTTGGAGCCGGCAGGTTGTTCTGCTTGGCAGTCGGCTCTCCGTCAGCGAGCTTCTGTGGCACTTGTGTGACAGGGGGTTTCTGGGAAATGTTGTCCTTCACCGGTCGCTCCCCTCTCGCCTTGTTAGGGAAGAAAAAAAAAATTAAAAATAGATCAGCTACAAGACGAATGGAAACACAAGAAAAGCAGAAGCTCCCATGTTGGATGTAGTTGGATGAACAGAACGTGAGACATGCTGCTCAGATTATCTGGCCTCCCGTCCGTCAGCCCGACTGACCTCGACAGCAGCTGCTTTCACAGGCTGGACGGCAGCCGGCTTCTCCTGAACAGGTGGCTGCTGCTTCTTCTCCGGCTCCTCCACCTTCACACCACACGGGACACGAGCAGAGTTCACATTCAACGGCAAATTCAGAGAATGAACACTAAACGCTCCTTCTGATTTAATTTTTCTGTATCTTGCCCCCCCTCCCACTGATGGACGTTTATTTTCCCAACAGTAAAAACACTGCGCTGCAGCTGTCTTGGTGTTTATCCTCCAACCGTCTGTTACCTGGCCGGCTGCTCTTCCCTCCTCAGCAGCCTTCTTCTTCTTCTTTTTCTTCTTCTTGGATTTAGCTGCTCCATCAGCACCAGTCTCCTCCTTGTCTTTCTCATCTTCATCATCCTCCTGTAAACCCACCACAGATCAGAGGTGACTCAGAGTTAAATCAGACGGGTAGTGTACAAACATCGGAGCATCACAAAGCTGAAAAACTACGATTGTATTTCCAGGAGCGGCTCTAAACTGCAGTAACTGTGATCCAGTAAAATGAAGCCAGTGTGTTTGATTTAATAATCCCTCGCTGCCGCCACCTTGTGGTAACATGACGGCACTACATCCAAATGAGGTCATTATTATTATTATTATTATTCTTATTATTCTTATTCATTTTCTCCTTGGTTTTTGATAAACTCCTGTTTGCACACTCGTGATCAACTCGGAGTTTTATTCTGTATTGTTACACTAACAAACCCGGCTGCGTGTCGAGTCACTGAGCAGCAGGGCTCCAGTCTGAGGAGGATCCAGGATAGCCGTCGGGGGGGCGCAGCCCAGAGGACTCGTCAATTACTCGCTTGTTATTTTTACAACTTGCAGGTTATTTCCCGATGCTGGGTTGGTGCACTTACAGCAGTTGCGATCAGCAGGTTGACCTTGGCCGGACCAGGGAGGGGCTTCTCCTGGGCGGGAGGGGGCTCGGCGGCGGGCTCCTCGTAGTTGCCCCAGGCTTCAGAGGGAGCGTTCCAGTCGGAGCCGGGGTCGGCCGAACCGCCGTCTGAGGAGCAAACTGACCGTCAGCGAGCGGAAAGGAGCAACGAGGACGTTAAACCGAAGCTCATCAGAGCAGCGACAGAAAAGCGAGATGCTCACTGAGTCCGGACCACTCGTCATCCACCCGGGGCGGGCCGAGCCACGGCAGCTCCTTCACAGGCGCTACAGACACACAACATGGGGCAGCAACACACACAGCACAACATACACCCTGAGAAACTCTGCCCTCTGGTGGTGAGAGTCACTTTACACGTCATCAGTTTACTGTTCACTCACCAGCAGCAGCAGCAGCAACGCCCGGTCCGCTCAAAGACACCACATTCAGCTCGGCTGTGGGCATCGCCCTGTCAATCACAGTCCACGACTCTGAAACACACCATATGACATCACTGCAATTAACGAGGGATCCGATTAAATAAGCCATAAATAATCAATATTTAAATAAGCTCCAACCTGAGCTGTAATTTGACCACACCAGTTAATTCGAGTCCACATTTGTCTGTTATTTCACTGGAGGATCTGGGAAACTAACTTATTCAATATTTAACAGGTAATATAATTTAAAACAAAAGTCCTTACAAATACTAGATGATAAGAAATAAACTAGTCATTTAGAGGGACTAGTTTTCAGGGTTTTTCTTGCTTTGCTAAAAGTTTAATGTTTCGCTAAGAGAAGAGTCGAAAAGCCGCCAAGTCTTTTTGTAATATGTCGGACTTTTTTTCAAAAGCTAACTTTAACTTAATAAACACTTTTAACACCAAAAAAGGTCAAACTCTTTACAGGATATTTCACCTTTATACAGAATTATACATTCAAGCTACTAATTTCCTGTTTCCGATGGGCTGATGAACATTGGAGTTGTTGATGACATATATAGCTGCAGTATATTTTAATGGTTCATAAATTAAAATCTTCAGATTCTTCAACACAGCTGATTTTAACTGTTTAATGACACTCGACCCGGTTTTCTTTTTCAAGCAGATTTTTTGAACGAGGCATTTTCAGTAAGTCTTCATTAATATCCTTCAGCTTTTATCTTCCAAAGATCCAGTTCTGCTCAGATTTAAACTTTCAGCCATGTGTGACCACCGTTTGCTGTTTTCAGCATTCACGCTGCATTTTCTCCAGAAAATAAATTCTCTGGTGTTACAAATTGAATATGGACTCGTCACATCTGCCTTTCTAACTGACACCGTGGTTACGCCTGATCTGACATTACAGACGCTGCTTTAAAGCCCTTCAGCAGCCGAGCGGTTCGGTGATAGAGGTGGAACGTTTTACCATCCATCCCGGCCCCCCACAGAGACGCCGGCTCTCTGCTGGTGGTCCAGGGGCCCGTCTTCGGAGCAGCAGTGTGAGCGGGAGCCTTGACGGCGTCAGCCGCCGCCACCTCCAACACCTCGCTGCTGTTAACTAACAGAGACAAAAACATGTTATACTCTGCAGAGATGAGCCATCGGTGGGTTGATGGTCTGAACGAGTGAGTGGTGTTGTGCTGATTACCTTGAGAGACGACAGCCTCCGCCTTCTCCAGCTTCACCTTCGTGGCGTCTCCTGAGGATAAAGAATGAAAGGGTCAACAAATATCAGCTGTAACATCCATACGAGAGCGAGCACGACGACGCTTCAGAGAAAACTCACTCGGGACTATTCAATTCCCATAATGCCCGTATTTATAGTGCCGGCTGCTGACAGGAGACCAGCGAAAGGCAACAACCATGTCAACAGAAAACACAAGAAATATCTCTTTAGTTTCCAAATGAGGCCGTTCACCTGCAATGGTCCTGAGGGTTTGTGTAAATATATGCAAGAAGAAAACATCGTCCCTCTGAAATTGAGCTAAACGGTTTTAAGAGCCACCTTTTTTCTTCTTCTGGCCGGCGG
This sequence comes from Embiotoca jacksoni, assembly GCF_022577435.1. NCBI lineage: Eukaryota > Metazoa > Chordata > Actinopteri > Embiotocidae > Embiotoca > Embiotoca jacksoni. Next base: position 2,020,060 of record NW_027185404.1, on the reverse strand, counting down.
GTGCGGGGGGGGCTGAGGCGGCCTTCGGCTGCTCTGGGGCAGCGCTCACAGGTGTGTTCCCCCCCCCAGGACTGGCTGAGCCGTCGCTGGAGCTCTTGTCCTTCTTGCGCTGCTCGCGTTTCTCCTTGTTGCTGACCTTGGTCTCCCACGTGCCTGAAAAGTAACACTGAGGGGAATTAGTTGCAAAACACGGCGAAGGTTCATGGTGGGATTAGTGAGGAAATATGGTATGGATTAGGCAGGATGAAGGAATAGCTTAATGTATTTTGTGAGGAAAGAGTCTCAGGCTCCACAGTCGGGTATTGAGTTATGATTTTAAAACAAGTCTACACTTTTCAATTATGCCAGAAATAGTACAGAAGTTAATTATTTCTTTTGTGGTTTGGTGGCCTGATTACTGGATATGTTGGCTGAATGAGACGCAAATAGATGACAACAAGCGGCCTGAAATCTAACGGAGATCCCAACCAGTTATCACTATCACAACTATATTACTGTGTCATTCATAATATTTCACCTTCTTCCGGTTCTTTGCCATCAGCAGTCGCAGCCTTGGTTTCCTTCACAGCCGGTTTGGACTTCTTCTTGGACTTCTTCACCTGAAAGAAGAGAAATAATGAGCATAAAGTAAAAAATAATAATAAATAAAAAAAAAAAGAAAACGTGAGATTGAGTTTAAAGGAAATCAGGGTTCACCAGCAAGAACAAGCAACTGGGCGAAGAGACCTCATGCTGCCTGAGGCATGGACAGTCAATCAAACCAGCAGCTCAGGCCCAGCTATTTATAAGTGAAACTACATCCAGTGTCCCAGACAAGCTACATCTGTTACATGTACTTTTTGTAAGCACTATTTTTATCTCCTGCTGCGCTTCATGACATTTTCTGACTGCAGCTACTTTCAGGACCGTGTAACGTTTGCGGTCCTCAGGAGGAGGGATGGGATGGAAAGCTGCACTCAGAGCCGTTACATCAGGGCCAGGTGACGGTGCTTTCCTGGACTGCAATGTGTCATCATTTCAGCACATCCATCACAATGGACGAATGGCGATGTTCAAGTCCCGCCATGTTTGATCCTGGCACATGATCACGTTACCTCGGCAGCCTTCTCGGCCCTGGCTCCACCCGGGGGGGGCTGGTGATGTGGCACCATCTCCTCCGGCACGACGGCTTCCTCCTGCGGCTCAGCGACAGCTCTCCCGTTAGGCTGAGCTTTCTGGAGGAGACGTGTGAAGAGAAAATTACGAGTGAAGTGCCATAACAAATGTCCTTCTTTGAAACGTGTCTGAAACAGACTCGAGGCCGTCAGCGGAGCGCAGCGAGCCGCGGCAGCGAGCTCCGCTGACGGCCGGAGGAGGACGTTGAACCGGGGGATTGACGTGCCTTTTCTGCCTTCTTCTTCTTCTTCTTCGGCTCCTCCGGTTTGACGGGTTTACCGACACCTCGCTTTACTTCGGTTCCGTCGTCCGCAGGTCTCGCAGCGGGGCGCTTCCCGAGCAGAGCCCGGCAGACGGAGGCCCACAGGGCGAGCAGCAGCAGCAGCCCGCCGCCCGCCGCTAGGAGGATGATCCACGGCGGGATGAGCTCCGGCTTCAGCCCCAAATCCACGCCGAGCTCGGAGCGCAGCAGCTCCAGGCCCCCGGACAACATCTCGTTCAGCCGATGTGTGAGCAGCTGGACCTGCCGGGAGGCCGCGTCCCTCCACGGCTCCATCCGCGGCTCCGTCCGCGGCTCCGTCCCGGAGCTTCTTCACAACACCGAGGAGTCACGCTCTGCTTCCCGCTGTTAGCATGCAGCTAAAAATAACGGGACGATTCCGACATGATGGAAAACAACAAACGAACATCGGTCAAAAGATATAAAGATATAAAGATAAAGATATAAATATATAACGATATAAATATAAAGATATAAAGATATAAAGATAAAGATATGAAGACGAACCAGATAATATGAAGACAAACCTCCCCAACGCTGAGTGAGCTAACTAGCCAGCCAGCTAGCTGATGTCATCACAGATCACGTGCCACCGCTCCGAGTGCCCGCGAGCGCAGCCGCGTCACCTCATATGGCTCTGACCGGAAGAGGGACGCTGCCTTCACGGCGGTTGTAAACTGGAGCTTCCGGGGTGGAGCTTGCAACCTGGTCTCGTAACTTTCCGATAGAGACAATTGCAGTCAAATTAATCGTTTCCGTAGCAATTGTTATTTTGAATGAAATGCATTTCTCTGTTTTAGGCGTCTGGTTGCCAAAAGATAACAACTATGCTGAAGACATGACATCGAGTTTGACCGGTTTTTTGTCTACTTTTTACCGTATCGTTTTTCTAAGAATATTTCTGAGCCCCCTGCAGATGACACATTCCGATGTTTTCACACAACACGACTTCCCCAGCTGAATTAACTGGTCACAACAAAATACTTTTTTTTCCAACATAACTTGAAGGCAACAAAAAAACCGGTCCGTGATGGCTCCAGTGAAATGGGCGGGGCTCCGGCTTGTCTTGTGCTGAATGGCCACAATTCTCGGTTCAAAACCGTTTCCGGTACTGCTGATTGTTTTAAGTGGTTTGTCACATATTTTCAGAAAGATTCAATTTACTGTTGTTGCCAGTTTCCAGCCATATAAGGCTTATTCGGCAAATCTTTCATTTTTTTATATTCATTTACATAATACACATGCACCCAAAAAAAATGCCTCAAACCACCCTAAGAAAATGTAACAAACAAATGTAATCACCCAGTAATGTAAGAATAACCAAGGGATATTTAATATTAGATGGCCTTATCAGGTGTGTAACAGTAACTACATTATTTGGAAATCTAACTTCGTAAGCAATAGAACGGCCATTTTTAAAATTCATCATAAGAAACAAAACCAATCAAGAGCAGAAGCAGAATTTAAACTGGTAGAAATCATGGATTCCCATTAACTGGGACAAAATGTTCACGTCCTCTCACGCTAATGTCCCGACTAGTTAACATAGTGAACATTAACAAAATGATAAGAATTCACTATGGACAACTTGTTTGCATCCAAGTTTATTTTGAAACTCCCTACTCCCCCTGTACAAGAAAAAAAGGACTTTCCACAAAGGCAGCAGTGAACTGTCAGTGATCGTACTTTTCTAGGGAAGAAAAAAAAAAAAAAAAAAAAAACGAAAGAAAAAAAAAAAAAAAAAAAAAAACTTATTATCACAGTGCGTCTTCTTTTCTTCTTTTAAATATTTCTACTGCTGTCATCTTTGGCTGGGTTTTCGGCAGACAGCTTCCTGTCAAACCAAATTCCTGGGAAGCAAAGGTTGAAGCCAATAGAGCAGAGCTGTGGGCTTTACATTTTACAGTGCCAATGCAGGAATGTTCTGGACCGTATACCTCTTCTTCATTAACACAAAAGAAAAGAAAACAATAAAAACTGAAATAAAAAGCCGTTTGTGTTCACAACACAAACAAATATTACAGCCTGGGGAGATAGCGACAGTATGTCGAATTTCATAAAATTGTTTAGACAAAAAATAAATCTACAAAAATGGAGCTAGGTAAATATTACACAACAGTAAACATGTTTTTCTTTTTTTCCTTTTTTTAAACTCTTCTTTTTGAACCTCTACACAAAACCAAAATTCTTGGTCTTAATGGCTAGCAGGAGTTTCTGTTTGAGTATCTGTTTTGAAGAGTAGAGTGGCACGTAGAGACGTGAGATGCAGGTGTTGGCTGTGGGCAGGTGCTGGTCGTCTGGAGGCCGGATGGTGATGGAGGGCATCGGCTGGAACCCCTCCTCGCTGGCTGGCAGAGACGGGCTGGAGGTCCAGAAATACACCTGAGGAGCAGACAAACAATTAGTCCCAATAATCAGCACTGTATCTGATTTGAACTCAAACGAATGCATGCTGCAGGTGATGCAGGAGGGAAATCAATAGAAACAGAGAAAAAGGGAGAAAGAATGAGATAAAGAACTGAAAAGTGCTTCTGCATTACTCTAAATTTGGACATTTTGAATGCAAAAAGCTACAGCGGGTGCAACCAGAGCAAAACCTCTATTATTAGACCCTCAAAGCCTCCAAGCCAGACTGAAGGCTGAAGTTTATTTCAGTTTGCAATCCATAACAGAAGAAAAGTTTCACTTTTTTTTTTTTTTAAACATTACTTAAAAAAAAGAAGACAAAAAACATTTGAATCGTTCCATAAAAATTCTTTAAGTGTGTTTTAGAGGGAGATTTAAAGACCATCTTGTCAAGACAGTTCCTCTAAAATTCAATGTCCCAAGAACTCCAGATAGCCCGAAGCACTGAACTCCTGAAAGCCCCCGTGGCTCTGAGTTCTCCTCAGGGTCTCTGAGAACAGACTTACCAGGTCTTGCCTCTCAGTCATGCTCATCTTCTCCACTATGGACCAAAACCAGCGTTTGAACTGGAGCAGTTTGTCTGCGTTTTCCCCAGACTCATCGTTGAAGGAGGTGAAGCTGATGAGCATCTGCACGTTAACTTCTCCGCAGCCGTTGACCAGCAGCCTGAAGTCCTCGGCCGTCAAGTCCTCCAGGGCGTTCTTGGGAAGTACGTCCAGCAGACCCTTCCTCATCGCCTTGAAAAGAGACGCAGTCACAACCGGTGTGAAAACACATTTTGATGAGCGACTAAATATTTTCATGTTCTCCAAGAACTCCCACTTAACTCCCAGTCAGTGAAGGTTTTGTAGGCGTTTACTTACATGGAGAGGTTGCTCAGCCACCACTAGCATCCTGTGCTCTGCGTACTTCCTCACATACTCGTACACGTTGAGGGGAGTTACGGGCATGTTGACCCCACCAGACAGAAGCTCCACCTGAACCAGCAGGAATACCACCTCACAAGTTTAAACATCATTTAGACAGTTTTCAGAGTATTTTCAGCATCAGAATATGCAGCTGCTTTCAAGAGTTTTCCAGAACGGGTGGTTTAATTACATTACATTTATCTGACTCTTTTATTCAAAGTGACTTACAATAAGTTCATTTCAACCATGAGGGTTCAAACCAGAACAACAAGAATCAAGAAAATACAATTTCTTCCAGAAAGCCAAACTACAAAGTTCTATCAGTAAGTTATATTTTAAGATACTAAAGTTCTACTGTTCTGAAGAGGTGTGTTTTAGTTTGTGGTGGAAGATGTTCAGAGTTTCTGCTGTCCTGATGTTGGTGGGGAGCTCATTCCACCATTTAGGAGCCAGGACAGAAGAGGAGGAGGAGGAGGAGGAGGAGCAGAGTGAGCGGGCTGGGATGTAGGGTTGGACCATGTCCTGGATGTACACTGGACCCGATCTGTTCACAGCACGGTACGCAAGTACCAATGTTTTGAAACGGATGCAGGCAGCTACTGGTAACCAGTGAAGGGAGCAGAGGAGGAGGAGGAGGTGGAGGAGGAGGAGGAGGAGCGGAGTAGTGCGAGTGTATTTCGGCAGGTTAAAGATCAGTCGAGCTGCGGCATTCTGGATGAGCTGCAGAGGTCGGATGGTACTAACAGGTAGACCTGTTACAGTAGTCCAAACGTGAGATGACCAGAGCCTGGACCAGAGCCTGGACCAGAGCCTGGACCAGAGCCTGGACCTCCTTCTGAGTGAGAAGAGGACGTATTCTCCTGATGTTGTGCAGCATGTATCTACAGGAACGTGTTGTTGCAGTGATGTTGGCAGTAAGAGAGAGTTGACTGTCGAGTGTCTCCGAGGTTCTTATCAGTCAGGGTCGGGATAACAGAGTTGTTGAAGGTAGTAGTCAGGTCGAGGGTGGGAGAGTCTTTCCCTGGAAGGAAGAGCAGTTCGGTCTTGTGGAGGTTTAATGATTGTTATAGATCTTATTTTAAAGTTAAGTTCTACCGTGTTATTGTTTTGCTTGGTTGATTTAGATTTTTTTTTTTTTTTTTTTATTTATACACTTTATTAATCCCCGAGGGGAAATTTCTTCACTACAGCAGGGGGGCTCTCAGGGGGGAGATGCTGCAGCAGGCTGCCACTAGCGCGGCGCCAGGTAACCTGACCTGAGGTGCATGTTTTTGGATGATGGGAGGAAGCCGGAGAACCCGGAGAGAACCCACTTGGGAAACCAAGCAGCCAAAGATCCAACACACCTGATGTTTAGACTGAAAATAGCACTGCGAACCAACACGAGCTGAACCTATTTTATCTACGTTTGGTGCCACAACAACACGGCCCGTTACCTGTCCAGCTCCTTCCTCTTTGCAGAGGTCGATGGCGAAGGCCAGATCCATGGCAGCAAATACGGCGTCCGCTTCACCGGCCTGGGAATGCCGGATGAGCTGCCGCAGACTCTCATACATGACCGGGTCAAAGAAGGCAAAGTCATGCCAGTTCACCTGCAGTAACAATGATTATAAGTACATTTAGTAGTTCTGCTGAAAGGACCAACCGTCCTACAGCAGGTCCTAACTGCACATGAAGAAAACCTATTTTCTGTTACCTTTCTCCCAAGCAGCACTTTGATGACATGTCTGTTCAGTGTGATTGGACAGAGTTCATTCTGCAGCAGACATAACCCCAGTATCCTGTCGGGAAGTACAACATTTAACTTACAGTTACCTACATTGTTCAAACATAACTAATTTTCCCTGAAATCATATTTCTACTAGACCTGGTGAACTGTAATCATCTTTTTCAATTCATTACCTGCCAATGTTACGGAAGCAGTTGAGTCTGGCCTCGGTGTTTTTTCCAGGTCGAGGGGAGTAGAAGCCTCGTTTGCCCGGCTGATAGAAGAGAGGAGCGTTGTCGTCGCCATCGTCCGTGTCGTCCAGCTCCATGTCAACCACGCTGCGCGTTGAACCGTGACGCTTGCGGTTCTCCTGCTGCTACAAGGAGAACGAGGGGAGGAGTACTGGCTGTTAGGATGAGCTGTGTTACCGACAACTATTCATGTTATTGTAAGTGTCAAAGCTAAAAAGAAGATTTTTGCCTACATTTTTAAAGCTATGGCTAAAAATGAGTTATAAATAATAAATAAAGTAGTGATTCTTTTTTTACTTGTGCTTTCTCTGGCGCCTCTGGGAGACCCAGGTCCAGTATGCTGTCAGCACCATTTTCCCTGGAAAAGACAATCACCGAAGACAATAGGAATATAAAATAAACCTGCTGCTGAGCTCAGGCTTTGATCGGTGCGACTGCTGAGGTTATTTTACCTTCCATGTGCAATGAGCAGCTCCATCGCCTCCTCTACTCGGGCTCGGAGAGAGTCCTCACTAGCCAGCAGCAGCAGCAGCTGAGCAGGGGACAGCTCCAGCAACATGCCCGTAATTTTACTGGCGAACGCCTGAAGAGACAAACGGAGTCAGAGAAACGTACCGAATCCAAACAATGACGCCTTCAAGAGGAGGTAAAACCACAGCGCAGGTTCATCAATCGTTCAAGCTCAACATACTTTGAAAAAAGCGTCAATGTGCATGCAGAGATTAGTGGAGATGAGAGGGAGAGTGTCACTTTCTGTAGTTACAATTTACAGATGTCCCCTAAATGTCCTTAAACATCCAAAACAAACTCATTGTCCAGACAAGTTGCCCCGTTTCTATTTTGATGGGAACCTGTTTTAACGGATGCTGATGTTTCCTACCGGCTGCATTGCGTGAACTCGCGGGTAGAGTCTTTCTCCCAGAGCCTGTCTGTGAGCAGGCAGAGGGTCCGGCTCATCACTGGGGTTTCCCTCTGATGAGGGCCTGAACGGCCTGGTGTCTATGGACAGCTGCCTCCTAGAATCTCTGTGACAGACAAACACAAGTTATGATCTGTGACCGAGCGACTGCACGGCGTTTTATTCCTCTACGAGCAGAGTTGTACCTGTCTCGGTCTCTCCGAGAACCTGCTCGAAGCCCTCCACTCCTCCTCTCTCTCTCCCGGTCTCTGTTCCTCAGACGCTGCATTAGATCTGGACAAACACAAATCAAACGACAAGTTCACTTTGGAGTGCCATTTTCTTTTAAATGTAAAAAAAAAATCTTCTTTTACTTTTTGCTTTGAGCATCACAAAAGTACCATTCAATGTAACAATGAAATCACGTTCCATAATGCGGTATACAGTAGTTTCTATGTATTCATACTTGAATTGTAATCGTGATGACACGTACTGCTGGCCTGCATGCCCTTGCTGACACTCTGAACACAGTCCAGGTTGGGCAGCTTGTCGTTGGAGAGGAGGGCCAGGGCGATGGCCGTGTAGAAGCTGCGGGCCACGCCGCTGCCCTCGCCTGGCTCATCTTTGAAGGTGACCTTCACCCGGTGCACAGCCATCGGTGTGGTTGTGCAACGCCTGCCAAAGTGCGTATTTAGCTGACGCATGGTCTGCTGTATTAACTGGTCTCGATCTCGGTCCACCTCCAAGGCCAGGTCACGGGACTGCAGGTTCCTCAGTTTCTCCATTTCGCGACGGAACTTTGACTCCTTTACCTCAAAGCCACCGAGCTCTGTGAGGATCTGAGACAAACACCAGAAAGGGAACAGGATTGTTAGATAAAGCTTCATTTTAACAGCGATATCAAACCATCGGCCGCTGCTCACAATGTGATCCGTCTCTTCCTGTCCAGCATTTAACGGCACAAGTAAGAAGGAGCTGAGGTATTTGAAATATTACTCAGAGGAGTTTAAAACACCTGCAGACTGAAGGTTAGTTCCACAAGAGTTGGATCCAAGGTGCATGTCGCTCCATTTTTGTGCGGTAAGTATGTAATATTAGGCAGGTTGTTGCTTGTGTACAAGTTAATACAGAATATAAAATCTTGTTGCTTTCGTATATACACTTACTAGTTTTCAATTAACACCACGTTTGAAAATTCTAATATCTACACAGTCATTAAAAACATGTGTGTTTGCTGCTATTGTTTGACTTTAAATGGATGTTAAAATAAAACGTTACCGATCCAGGCTCAGCTCCTACATCCTCCATGAAGACACGACCGAAGAGCTCCAGCGACAGACGCCAACGGCCAAGTAACATGTCGTGTGAGATCATCATCCCCATGAAACTGCAGTGAGGTCTGGACAGAAAGAACATACACGCCATTTTGATTATTTATCTCTGTTATTGAAACATAAGTACATATAAAACTAAACTTGCAGCATGATAAAAGAGTGTTTTAGTCTTTTTCTATGAGCCCTGAGAAATCCAAGCCTGGTGTTTACCTGAACGATGGGAGAGGAGGCCCGTCGCTCTCGGTGAGGCCGATCTCGGCGAGCAGGCTGCTCTTCAGCTGAGCAGCCAGGTCGTGGGGTGACGGGCCCGGTTTGGAGGCCTCCATCTCCTGCTCTGCCAGCGACGTGTTGTCGGTGCTGCGCTGGCCCGTTTCCATGCTCATCACATTCTTCAGGTTGGCGGAGTAAGACATCTTAGTGGGCAGGATCTGTTTCCGGAGGGTTCAGAGTTGTTGTGTTTTTTTAGTAATGTGAACAGATGCGTGTCTTATCATGATGGCATTGTGATGACACAATGAAATATGAAAATGGGACACAGAAAACGGGCTTTGTTCCAATATCCACATGAATGATTGCGCACCAAAACGCTATCCAACACATCCATTATTTTCTGAAACAGACTGAAGAGTAAATAATGAATTCTGGATAGTTTTACATCGTTTATTTGAAAGTGCTGTTGTTTCAACGTGTCTGCGGTGTTGGTTATGTGTGGATATTCGAACAGAGCTGCCAGCGTGTTTGTCCAGTGAAGAGGGGTGGTATACCTGAGAGGGGGAGGGTAGAGAGGAGCCCATGTTTACCTCCAGGCAGTTCCTGTCCATGCTTGCCTCGGCCAGGCCTTTGGTTGCCGTGTAAGAGGAAGAGTACAGGCCCTGAGAGGGACGGCCGAACAGATCCTCCTTTCTGGCATTAGGCTGTTTGAGAAGAAGCAAAACTGAGTTAAAGCCATGGCAGACACATAATGTTAGTTAGCATTAACAGCAGTCTGGTGAATGACTGTGTTCTGTCCTCTTTTGTCATCTGTCACTTAAAAACATCAACTGCTGGGTAACAATACCTAATACAAGACACAGGCTCTCAACAACAGACTGTCCAGCATCTCCTCGAGGCAAAATAAATGGAAAGTGGTCACAATAAGGCGAAAAGAAAGATTACGAGGAACATGGAACAAAGAAAGATTTAGACGGACACTAAATGCAGCCGTGGAGTCACCATGCCCGATAAACTGCCCGAATAATGTTCCTGCTGACGAACGTTTGGTTTTCAGACATTTCAGAAATGTTGGTCAGCTGTCTGCAGTCTGATCTCTCACATGGCCACTGACAAAAGATCTCTTACAGTGTGTAGCGAGCTAATCTTAAGGGATATAATACATACTGTGGCTAAAGCTGTAGTCTTACTGAGAGTGTGCTTCGTTATAGAACTGGATATTAATTGATAATTTCTTGCCAATAACTACTAGAACCACTTTGGGTCCACATTTTGCTTCATTTTCTTCTTATTTCATTTTACAGAACACAAAATGACACTGCCTTCCTCTCCTTTTGTCAGCAGGGTTTATCAACTGGTCTGGACAGAGGGAGCGCCAGTCCTACATCATACATCAAGAGAAAACCACTTCTGCTGCTGGAGTTTGGGCTATTAGGACCTGCAAATCACCTGCATGGTTGTTACCACTACACTCATCATGGTGTTGCCACGTAAACATGTTGTGCACCCTGCAGCTGTCAGAGAGACGGAGCAGTGAGTCTGACCTGCAGGAGGTGAGGCTGGTCGGCCAGAGGAATGGCCTCAGCCAGAGGGACGTCGAACGGGTTGGGTGGGATGCAGCCCAGGAAAGTCATGGAGTCAGAGCGTCGGAAGAAAGGGTGGTTCTGACCCGTCTCGGCCGGAACCGGGTCGTCGTCCTTGTCCTGCAGCGTGGAGCCTGAGGTGAAAGAGAGACACGAGCATTAAAATGACCACGTGGTTCTTTGATATTTTTATACTGATTAAATAATGGTTATGTATCCTACTCTGATTGGTGTCCTCGTCATTCTCGTGCTCAGAATCGTCGTTGTCCAAACCGAGTTCCAAAATCTCTCGATTCCTACGAGTAAAAGTTGAAGAGGATAACGATGCTGTTAAAAATAATGACATGTATTCCAAGAAGTGTTGAATTTAAAGACATGGTCATCATGGGCTGTTCAACAAATACATACATCTTTCCATTCCGGGCTGCACAAGTATGCAACTCTTGACAACGAAAAATGACATTTTCCCTCATTTCCACCGTTTACCTTTTTCTGTCCAGCTGTGGGGTGTCCAGGGTGGTCTGCTGGTTCATGGCCTTTATCCAATAGATGAGAGCCTGGAAAACGTAAGCCACATGTTTCAGCGAGCACACGTCCAGCACGGGAAGCACGTCAGAGTGCTCATCGTTGTGGGAGCGCATCAGCGACAGGGCGTAGTTCAGGAAGTCGCCCCGCGCCGACATCATGCCTTGACGAGCCGTCAGCAGCGTGGCTGCTCTCCTGAAACAAACAAACCAAGTTAGAGTGTGAAGCAAACTGTGTTTCTCTACATTAGGACTGTAAACAGTCGTCTCGTCACGATTTCAGCTGAACAGTTTCTAAAGTAGTTCAATCAATCCACCGATCACATTGAGGAGATTACCTGCGTCCTTCCAGAGTGCGAAGGCTGGCCTCCTCCCGTGCAGTCATGCGTTCCCTGCGAGCCGAGTGCTGCGAGGCGTGGAGCGGGTGGCTGGGGTGACCCGGGTCTCCGGCGGACGACAGCGCCGAGCCGTACCGCAACTGAGCCTCAGTAGAATCCATGATGGACACCATCCAGTTCCACGTGGGAATCAGCTTTTCTTCAACATAGTTCTGGTTCAAACAACAAATAATTCACTTTTTACTTACATGATTACAGGATTACGAGATGTTTATTACAGACATGATGAGCACGAGGAGAAAACAATCACATGCTTAATGATGGGAACTGGCACAGATATTTCCAGGATTTTTTTTGTTGTTTTTTTATTAGTGCCCTTTTAAGAACTGTTGAATGTGTTTCTTTATGTTTGTGTCCAGGAAAAAATTAGTTGAGGCTAAAACAGATCTTTACAATCAGCCTGTGAGCTCTCTGAATGTAGATAATGAGCAGAGTTAGAAAATGGGGGAAAAAAACTGGAGGATGGTCACCGATGGTTTCATTAGTGAATTGAAATTAATGGTCCCAGTAAATGAAAATGCTTGTATCAGGATTATTTTTCTTTCCTAAAGGTTTGTTCAGTGATGAAAAAAAAAAAGAAAAAGAAAAAAAGAAGGTTTTTGACGGAAAAATATTGTATGTCTTAAGATAAAGATAAAATATATTCACAATGTGTAGCAGTGGAATCTGTTCCTATGGTCTTCAGTTTTACCTGCAGGTTGACTGCGTCCTGGTAAGTGAGCTTCACAGCAGCAGGATATTGGGAGTAGACGAGATGGTTGTACTTGGGAATCAGACTCATGAGGTCCGATATCTGCCTGATGACGATGCTGTAGGCGCGGGCCAGACTGCTGGCGGACGTCAGGTAGCTGCTGGAGTTGCTGGCTTCCAGAGCCGCTGCTGCCGCCGCAGCACTCGAACTGATCGCGCTGGAGCGACGTAGGTTGGTGGGGTCGATATATATTAGGCCCGTGGAGCTCGCTGGGAAAAGACAAACAGGTACAGTTGAAACTCTACTTCTGGGACATTTTCAAGTAAAACTCTTGCAACAGATGAAGGTTCACTGACCAGCTGGAGTTGAGGAGCTGGACGGAGCGCTTCCAGTGGCCCTCTGGCTGGGGGTGTTTCTGACGGCCCACTGCATGGAGCGAGGAGCCTGGGCCGCGCTGTTGGCATGGGAAGCACTAGTTGTCCTTTCCAGCGGCTCATCCAAGAGGAAGGTCTCCTGGTCGACGTCGTCGCTCTGACTGCTGCTGCTGTCGGAGTCACTGGAGTCGTTGGACTGGGAGTCGTCCTCTGAAAAGAAGGCAGGGACACTGCTGGCACCTTCAGAGGAGAGACAGACAAGGAATGAAGAAAGAGGATACGAGAGATCAGGGTTAGCGTGTGCATCTTCACCTCTACTCTCTTATCGCTTCCACATCAGATTTATCCAGGCAGGAGTGCGGGTTAGTGAATTACACCACCACAAGGCAAAACAACACTAATATGACAGTTAAAACACTGAAGCATCAAGTCAGAACAACAGCTGCATTCTCTGTTGATCAACTTGTGCTGGATAATATGTGGTTTCCCTTTATCCTTTTTTGAAGATTAAAAAATGTCATCAGAAAAAAAAAAAAAAAAAAAGGAACCAGAAATGTGTCTCAGTTGTCAAAAAAACTCTGAGGAAATTAAACAACAATATCATTAGTAGGAAATGCACATTTTATATACCAAGGAGAAATAACACCACACCATTTGGAAAAGCTACGAGTTGATTAGTTTGTTATTTGGGTGAAACACCGACAACACTACACTTGTGATGAGGGATGGTGTTAGTTAGAAATGACAGACAATAACGGTGAAATGTGAAAGGGGGACGAACTGGAGGAACTCTCAGCAGGAAACTGTGTATGCACTTTGCAAAGTCACTCTTGCCCTGACATCTGTATATGCATTGAAGTAAAGAGGAGCTCATACCAAAAATAGGAAATGCCAAGGACACCCTACTGCCTGCAAATGAAATACATGGGGTATTCAGCCAGGGACCATTTTGTCTGCTGTGTCATTAGCTCTCCAAACATAAACCCCCACAATCCAAAATGCTGAGTGTAAAGCAACAGTGGTTCTGTGAGGACTGACTGAGTCTGTAAGCCAAGGAAAAATACACCACGGTGCAGCAAGACAGAAATGCAATTTCTTTTTAATAAGCAGTTGGAGCCTTAAAAAAAAAAAAAAAAAAAAAAAAAAAAGAAACTGGAGGATGATTGAATTTTCAAAAAAAAAGAAAAGAAAAGAAAAAAGGACCTTAGAAAGTGAGGGCTGTTCAGAAAAAAGGGATTTAAAAGAAAATCTCTTATTAAAACCAGCTGCTGACCAACCTGCTTCAGAGCCGGCGGTGGCTGCCGTGACGACGCTCCTGCGCCCACTAGCATTATCCTGATTGCTGTGGTTACTTTCACTGTCGCTCTCCGTTTCAGCTGCTGCCAGCAGGTCCAACTCCATGTCACTTCCTAAAAGCAGAGACGGAGACAACACGGCGCCTCACTCACTGTCGACAAGGATTCTCAAATTAGTTCTGCGACTATATGAGCAGCAGAAGTCTTGTAACTTTTACAGAAAGAAGGATGCTTCTCACCGTCCTCATCGTGCTCATCATGCTGCCCCTCTGCTTCAGCATTTTCTTCTCCCTGCTCCTCTTGGTCGTCATGATGGTCTTCCTCCCCCGCGACTCCCTCTACAACTTCAACCTGAGACAAACGCAACATAATCAGACCCAAAACACAAAACATGTTCCAACCCAACATTATACAGAAATACGAGACCACTGAATAGAAATATCCGTACATAAATAACAGCGTGGGCTCTACTCTCACGAACTGTCACCAAAGTGCTCAGAGTCTCTTTCATCCAAACTTCATTACGGTCTTAATGATTGTATAATGAGGCTCCCCCACCTCTTCCACATCTGCTGATACGATGTCGTCCTGCTCCTCGTCTCTTCCTCTGACGGGCTGAGACTGGCTGCTGCGCCGAGGCTGGGGGTTCCTGATGATATAAGAGGCAGCTGTCTGGTTGGAGCTGGAAAAAAAACAAAAATCAAACACAAGCCCAGAGTCATCATATCATATGAATACAAAAAAAAAAAAAAACATCAAGCCTCTTCTTTTCCTGTTGGTTTCTTCTCTCCAAGCAAAAGTCCACTGACTGACTCAGTGTTTAAAAAACCCTTCAAGTAATTTCTTCACTTCAGCTAATAAAGATCTTCACACCTTAAGTGTGCAGTTCAATCATCCATAATTCACTGATTTTAGAACATATGGCCACATACTATTTCCGACTCCACCTGAAAGGAAAACCAAGATAATAAGTCCATCGAACCTGCTGGACTGGTCCGGTGAGGGTCTCGGAGGCAGCGGTTCAACAGAGAAAAGCTCCTCGCTGCCCTGAACAGCATCGATGCTGGTGCTGGCCAAAGTGAAAGGAGCAGTAGGTCTCGCGATTCCCATTCGCACTGGAACGATCAGTGACTCCGCCACGTTACACAGCTCCTCCACGGCGTAGGGCAGCAGAGCCTGGAAAACACGCCGGCATTTCCCGATGGGCTGCGGGATGAAGTTGCTGTGTGAAGGAAATGAAGAGGAAGACAGAAATGTCAAACTGCTGTCAAATACAAATACACATTATGCTCGAGTGTGTTTGTGTCGGTCATTTACTTATTTTAGAACAGCCGTTGTCTAAAACATCGCTTTACTTTAAAAACCTTGAAGTTGCTTTATTGCATTCTTGGCCACTAAAGAGCACCGGAACCAGAAACCTGCTTTATTCCTGGCTGATTATGATTCTGGCTTATTTGTTAGCAAACGATAACCTTTGTTTGACTTTAGCATCTGCAGATTGTATAGAGTGAGCACTGAATATCTAAGCAGTGAAGAGTATCAATAAACAATCATCTGCAAAGTGTGTTCTTACTTCTTCTTCTTGGAGGAGGCCATCTCCACGCTGAGGATGACGAACACCCGGGCTACAGAGCGGAGGAACCTCCTGGTGACGTTGACGGCCTCCTCTCTCCGGCCAGGCGTGTACTTGTTCTGCAGCTCCTTTACCAGCGTACCCAGCAAAGTGTCTATAAACTAATGCAGGAGGTTAAAAAAAAAAAAAAAAATTAACATCCAATAAGGACCATCTTGAGATGATCATTCAAACAGTTTCAGAGTAATCATAACTGAGGAAAATGCAGAACAGGTGGTGCCACTTCAGTGGTATCATTTTCAGTTTTTTCTGGGTAACAATTACTCAAAGCAGATTTTACTTCACACCATGTACACGAGAGGAAAGACTAACTGGACTTACAGTGATGTCAGGAGCACACTTGACAATGAGGCAATGTGTGAAACAGTCAAGGCGAATGGTGCCACTCTGCTGATTCAAGTAGACCTGCTCTTCAGGCAGGAGGTGGGCAATTCTGCTGCTGGCACTAAGTCTAGGAGATGGAAAAACACAGGAGTCCAAATATTGGCTGTTGAAGAGCAAAAACCTCTATAACAAACCATGTGGAACTAACTGATATCAATATATTAATAGTAAAGTAACATAAAGCTCTGACTACATCACATTCATGTAAAGTCCCTTCAGGAAATCGCAATAATTAACGCAAATTCAAGAAAACGCCACAATATTTGCAGGAGCTTGCAAAGTTTGTTTCATCCAGCAGGTCTATGTGTTGAATGATCATGAATTAAATGGCATCTAAAGCTCTTATTTTGACAGCTGATGTAGTCCTTGTTTCTATATTCCAGTCACAGACGGACTGTTCTGGAAACATGCGCAGCTTTTATCATTTCTTTTTGTAACTTTTAGCCCCATGGTTCTCTACGTTCAATACATAAATTAAAAATAAAATTAGAACTAAAATATTTGTGATGTGCAGCATGATTATTATCACAGGAAGTGAATACAGATTTATTCCGTTATCAGGTAGTGAATAAATTATAATTTTTGTAAATCTAACTTTTCTTTCTGAACTTGCAACTTTTTCAAATTCTGGCAATTTTATGCGAAAAACTCACTTTAAACTCCAAAAATGACTTCAACATTTGAGAGAAAAACATGCGCAAAATCAAATGTTGATCGCAACAATCACAACAAATCTCTGAAATCCTGGAGGGACTGTCATGTTTGTAGATGATATCATGCAACTGGCACATTGTTTCTGAAAGGGCACATTGATGTTGACCTTTATGTCATTTTTCTGTTTTATATACTTGCGCAGTCTTTCAACGTCTTTGCACTCCTGCTGTGATACTTACGGGTCTTTATTCTCCTGAGAACCAAACATGATCATGGACTTGAGGGCGTTCCAGTCCTGCAGGACCCTCTCCAGAGCCAGCTGAGCAAAGCGGGGAGGTTCTAGGTCATGATCTGGCATATCAGAGTCTGAAAGAAGAAGAGAACAGAGGCCTTTAGGGAATGATATTTTACAAAGCTGCAGCCCGGACCACAGACACGGCAAATTGTAACCTTCAATGCATGTAAAATCTGTTGATTGTTCGTCTGCACTGAAAGTTAAAAATGAGAGAAGAAGTGAAGCTACCTTCTGCATTAGCAGCCTTGCGGTTCCTGTCCTCTCTGATGCGGGGTGGTCTGTACTGACAGTGCTCAACACTCTGCCTGGCAACAGTCTGCACCAGGAACAGTAATATATGCTCTCCCCTGCAGATGGAAACACAAGTCAAACCGTTAGAATCACCTTTTCCTCACTCGCTCAATATGAAGCATCCTTGGTGGTACAGTGGTCTATCAAAATAACACAAATAAGCAGATAAAGTCGGAAATGCACAAATCTACTTGTAAAGGAAACGCAGATAGTCTATGTGAAGTGAGTAGAGAGTACATGGAGGTCTTACCTGCTGTTCGGTGTGGTGACCAGGTTGGTGGTTGTGAGCAACCTGTACAGCAGATCCAGACGAGCCGCCTTCTGGCCGGCTATCAGCGTTTTACACTTACATTTCTCCCAGCAGTCACAGTACGCTGTAGGAGAGGTTCTCTTCAACCTGGCAAAGAAGAGTGGTATAAAAATGTATAATCAAGCATATGCCATACTCTGAATACTGGTGATCATAAGGAATGAGCATAAAGACTAGAGCCTTAACAAAGAGTGAATAAGGCCAAACTGAAAACTCGGACTTACTTGCAGTCATGTCCTTTGTGACATACTCTCGCACACTCAGTGCAGCAGCACAGGGACTCCAGCAAGCCACATGTTCGACACTCAAAGATATCCTGAATCCAAAAGCCAGGGTCAGGAGAATTGTCAGTGTGTCAGAGCTTAGCAAAGAAATACAGTTTCCAAACTAGACATTTTACTTTTTAGACACAAAACAGGTTTTTCTAGTAAAGAGTGTAAAGTTTACTGTGATAATTTCCTCTGGGCTGACCTGGTTAATGTGCTCAGCTCCCGTCCAAGTGAAACTGCAGGTGTCGTTGCAGCAGAGAACATACAGGGGAGAATCATCTGGGTTGGTCCCCGAGGGGCAGATCATCTCCATGAACACAGAATCTGCATCCTCCTTCTCTGCGATGCCGGGGTCACCCACTGCGTTCAAGACATTCGAGCAACAAAAGGAGAACATGGAAACAGAAAGCCAGTTACAACATGATAGTTTGCTGCTAGAAGCAGGGCAGCAAAATAGGTCAGGATTCACATAACTGGTGGACAACCTCCAATGTTCCAGCTATTACCTAACCGCTTACAATTACATCAGTTTCACAAAAACTCCGCTGCTTTCCCAGAATTTATTCACAAATGCTGAATGGTCGGTCACGCAAACCTCATGCTAATGCCTGTCATTCCTCTCCGTGTCAGGAACACAATAACACGTGTGGAGCGTGTTCATAATACTCAGCATTTAAATTAAGGTTTGAGATCTGAGAAACCGTCTTCATTTAGATGACAAACCACTTTACAGCATAAAGCTAACTTATGAACTTACCCTTGGCCATTTTCTGAGCAGCCTCCAGCACTGTGATAGCTGCTGGGTAGGCTCTCCCACTGACAGCCAGCATGAATGGGGTCATTCCTCGGGCATCCCTGTCAAACAATGCCAACACTATACATTAGCACTTTAGAGAGGAAAACGAACAAAAGAACAGCAAATAAATCAGGACAAAAGTATGTTTCTTCTTTAAATTTAAATAGTGAAGAAGAATCTTACTTTGCGGAGAGCAGGTCTCGTAGGTGTGGCCTCAGAACAACACTGTCACACATCAGCTTCAGGATCAGGTGGGCGTTGGCCTTCCTGTCTTTAGACTCCACCACCGAGGGCTCAGTGGACGGCCCTGCTCATATGAACAATATAGAACAGTCGGTCAGTCAACGGACGGACATGGACACACGGACACGCACAGACATGGACACACGGACACACACACACACACACACACACGGACATGGACACACGGACACGGACACGGACACACACACACACACGGACGGTGGACACACGGACACGGACGGACGGACACACACACGGGGACACACACACACACACACGCACACACACTCCTGAACCTGGGATGGTGGAGGTGCTGGGGCCCTGGCTGGTACCAGTGGAGGCGGTGGTGAGTGAACCCACAGCTGGGGCTAGAATGAAGTCAATGTCACCATCTGTTGAGAAAACAACTTTGCATTATTTCAAAGAAAAATGTGATTATTATTATCCCTTTCAGAGTTACATAACTTTAAAGTCTTAGATTAATTTACAAAGCCAAGGAAGGAGAGTTAAATTCCATGATTACACACGTGCACATTTCAATATCATTGTGCAAAACTGCCTCCAGACTGAAAACTATGGCAAAGCAGTGAGAGCTTGCACTGGTGTGGGCGAGCAGCTACGAGATGAAATCAAGGACTCCCGTTTTAAAGCTTAAAAAAAAACCGCCAACACACAACACGACAGTTTAGACTCCTCTGAGCCACAACTGCACAGAAATCGTTCACTTGATCATTTCAGGGTAAATTAATGCAATTATACAATATTCCTTATAATTAAGATTCCTACTCGCTGTATGAGATTTAACTTGTCAATACAAAGCAGAGGTCGAGGATGATTTAACAGTTTTTTCATTGTTTCTTTGATGCAGTGACACCGTAGTAATCCACCATCTCTACTGCCTCATTCAGATGATCTCACCAGGGTCCATGGGTGGGGGGTCAGGGACCCAGCTTGGTGGAGCAATGGGTGGGGAAACAGGGTCCTGGTGGTCACTGGATGATGGGCCAGACTCATGGCGGCCAAGACCTGCTGCTCTTAGAGACCTCCGCATCATCTCCCTCAGACGAAGTCTAGTAACAACACACAAAAGAAAATGGCTTCATCAACAATTTTGCTTGTGTTTTTAATATTGCTGAAGAACTGTTTACTAAAAATGGACAGAAAAACACAAAAATAATATAATATAATATTTTTACCCTCTGCTACTGGACGAGCCTGTCCTATTTCCAGAGCTGTTGCTTGAGACCACAGAGATGGCGTTGGCGATCGCCTCCACAGCAGACAGACGCTCTGCAAATGTGTTTCTCTCCGACCGTTCGGCTTCTGAAATGAAACATGGTCATTACGCATCGAGAGGAGTCAGCAGGAAGGAGGCAATCAGGAGGATCCATGTGAGCAGACTCCAATCTGGAACCGTGTTGAAAGTAAAAGTACATTTCTTCTATCATTTTTTTCTATTTTAAATTCTACATTCTGTTGGATACAGTATTCCAAGAACCAGCCCACGAATACAACAAAAATGACTTTTCTGCAGTTATTTAAATACTCCAATAATCAAGAACCCAATGCAGCTCCCAGACAGACCAACAGTGACACGCCAGCTCACCTTCCTCCTCTTTGGTCTCCTTGTTGCTAACAGGGAAGCAGACAGAGACAGCAGCATGGAGGATATTGCGGTTCCCATCACATCGATGGCCCAGAAGAGCTCCGAGTGCCTGGCTGCCCTGATCCAGCAGGAAGGCCTGCTCAAGGTTCACCAGATACTGCCGACACGCCTCGTAGTCGCAGCGCAGCACATGCTGCATCAGCGTCTGTTTCTGAAAGGGACAAACTGGTTGTAGTGAGAACTGACTACGATCACAGAAAGATTTAAGGACAGAGAATATGGGCACATAATAAAACTGAACATCCTTTTGATCTGCTTGTTCATTTGTTTTTAAAGTTGTCATCGCATTGGTATTTATAAGGTCATGTTTACCTCTACGGCCATAATAATGATAGCAGCTTTCTTTTTAATGGTGGAGTTAGAGGGGAGATTGGCCAGAGAGTGCACCCCCATTCCCAGGCTGTTTATAGGAGGCAGGTCCAACCAATCAGGATCCCGAATTCCACCCATGCAGTCTTTGGCCATCGGGTAGATTGTCCCATTCCCATCTCGAAGGATGATAGGAGACTCCTGAAAATAAAAACAAAATTCAACATTTAAGATTAGTATATCCTACATCCCCCCCAAAAAATACATCCGCTATTGAGGAGGCCGTCTCACCTGTCCTGCAGTGAAGATGGCCACGTTGCGCTCACTCTGCCCCAGGAAGGCCAGGTTACTAGTTGGGAAGTTATTCTCCTGCTCAGCTTTGCCTGTGGCCAGGTCAAAGATACAGTACCTTACCCAGTTACCAGTTTTCAGCACTGCGTGGACTCCTGCAAGATGGAGAAATATTTAAGATCTAGAAACATTCTGCACAGAACTACAAATCTAGTATCCACGGACACATAGAAACACAGGGCAACAGGACAAACTCACCTTTGGAGTCAACATTAACAGCCAGAATCTCTGCCTTCTCTGGGATACAGAGCTTTTTAGGTGTTCGCTGAAAACAATCTGGAACTTTCGGAGTCCCACCAGTTTTGACCACCTGTCAAACACATTGAAGGAGATGGAAAGTCAGCGAACATGTCATGCGGAGGACAAATGCTCAAATACATCATGTTACTACTTCAGTTGAACTCCAAATACTATCTATTTCCACTCCTACCTGTAGCTCATCTATTCTGAGGAGCCTGCAGTCCTGCAACAGTGATGATGGGTCTGAGTCGGGGGGAGCGGCGGTGCTCTGGTTGCTCATGCTGCTTGATGTCCCTGGAAACTTCACAGCAACGTAAGCACCATCCACTTTGAGCACCTGGGGCAGAATATGAAGGTAATAAAGTGAGATACAATAACACAAAATCACACATATACAGGCCAGACACAAAGAGCTGAAGCAGGACACAAATATTCCTTAATATCCCAAGATATTACTACATTTGTAAGCTTTGATTCTCCGTGTTCATCCTTGTTTCAGATGTACCCACCTTTCCCACAGGGACGTTTTTAACGTCCTCCACAAAGACCACCTCCCGTAGAGGCCACTGCTCTTCATTCACCTTCTCTTCCTCTTTGGGAGCGGGGGTCGAACGTCTTCGCTCTGCATGGAGTACAGCATATTAACTTTTAGTCATTTAGTCACGTCACATTCAAATTAGAGCCTCATTCATATTCATGTTTAGGAATTGTAAATGGTTTAGAATTTCACTCCTAATTAAGGCTGTGGACATATTTCGGTGACCAGGTGATTAAAACCTCTAGTGTGGACGAAGGAAAATTAATCATCAACACTGACAGCTTGCAGTTTGATTCATAGTATAAGAGGTTGTAAAAGGGAAACCAAATATAACAGTATTTACTGTGAGCTGGCCACATTTCCTTCACGGGAAAACAGGCGGGGGGAAAAGAATGTGCTGATAAAAGCCTGCGCACCATCTGTTTCAAAGTCAAAGGACTAATGAGAGCACTGAGTGGGGAATAAATTGGTTGTGTGCCTGGGAGATAGGAAAGTCAGGGCTTGTGCTGGTGAGAGAGCAAACAGTTAAGAGGGGGGTGAGAGAAGCCGACATACTGTAGGGCAGTGAGGCACTGCTAGCAATGGAAGAGGTATCACTGCAGGTCGATGCTGGGGAGGGAGGAGGACCCATCTCAGTCTTCACCAGCTCCGGCTTGCTTTCAGTCCTACGGGGTAAGACAAAGATACATGGCTTGATTTGACCGAAGGGTTTTTTTCAGCATAGCAACATAAAAAGCATCTTCAATCAAGTCTATAGATTACTTCCATCTGCGGTAAAAGAAAAAAAAAAATTTCAATAAATGCACGAACATAAAATGATGGAAGAATATTCAGATCCAAAACATTTGGCCAAATAAAAGGTGAATCTGACTTGATTTCCTGGGTCTTGGTGGTCTTCTCCATGTTCTTGAGGCTCTCCGGTGAGCGCAGCTGGAACCTGCAGCTGTCATTCATGTTCCAGACAGATTCCAACAGAACGCCCACTTTGGGGATTCCAGCACTGACAGAAAAGGCCACTGCACCAGCATGGTAGAGGGGGTTATTCCTCAAGCACACCTGAAGAACAAACCGTCAACTGGTGACTTACAATACATTGACTTCACAGTAATTGCAAGACTTATAATAAGTGTGTAGTAGTAGTATTCTTAAGGACAAATCTATAGTAAACATTAAACATTACACCAGAGCTTTGTCCACCTTAGTCTGAACAGACAACAGTGAAAACTCAAACTCCTTCTTACCTGTGTTCCCACGGTGATGTTGGGTATGGAGGAGATGCCAGCGCTGGACTTTGGCTTTTTGTTCTTGGCTCTGGCCTTTTCAAGCATCTTCTTCCTTTGACTAAAAGGCACAACACCCCTGCAGAGAAGATGGAATCAGTTAGCTATCAAAAGCTCACTGACATTCACACCTTCCTCTTCATAATATTATCATTGAGTTCCCAGGTATTGCAAATAGGCTATAAATGCTGTGCAGCATTGGTGTTTTTAATCCTTGTTAAATACAAGGTCTTTGGAAGAATTCACATTGTTTGCTACAAGTCCAGGTTGCGTGTTATGTTCATAAGAACATATAATATAAAAACTTTATTCAATTTTGAAATCTAAGATGGACAAAAAGATCTCCAGGCATCAACAATGGCATCGAAAGCACGTGGCGATCAATAATATCTGCCAGGAACATGTTTTGTTTTATTGATAATTATGAAGAATCCAGGGAGAGATGACTGATGACTCCTGGCTTCTATCACAGCACACTTAGCAGGATAACAATGTTATGGTGACCCTGGGGAGTCAATGTTATTCTGTCCCTTCAGGATTGAGGAGTTTTTTGTGATTGTTGTGAACTAAAATGTTTGATGCTGCAGCGTCTCTTCTCAGAAACTACAATGCAATTTGCCAAGATTTGGGTATTTTTTGGCAGTAAAACTGCCTTCAGCAGAGCTTCTATTGAGAACATTTATGGCAGAAAAATCACAGGAATTTTGTAAAAGAGAAAGTTCCCGCAAATAGTGTGACGGTGGGTTGAATTTGCATAAATTACTGCAATATTGTGATTTCCTCTCGGCTCTGGTTTCAATTCAATGTAGTTATAAGAATAACTTGTTCCTCACCACCAGTAAAGGCTATTCTCCAGCTGCGCACATGTGTAGAGCGCGCAGCAGTGCAGCGACACCATACGTTCCCCCTGCAGCTCAGGGAAAGACTGAGCACTGTGCTCCAGCTTGGAAGCCACTGTGCTCAGTGTGTCGTCCACCCAGGTTGCCACCTATACAACACACGCACACGTTAATAAACAGCTAATAAAATACACGTGTAATTTAAGGGTGGCGGATCAGTAACTAAAAAAACATTTGTTTATTCAATCAGTTATAAGACAGCCTGGATCTTGTCGTTATGTCCAGAGAAGCAATTATAATCTACCTTGTTGGTCTCGGTAGCTACGGTGGCTCTGATGCTATTAGCAGACAGTAAGGTGATCTTCTCATTGGCCAGGCCCAGGAAGGAGACACGAGGGTGGTGAATGGAAGGATTCTGAAGCGACCAATGACAGGAGAGTTAGTGATATCAGCTCTCCAACATGTGACACAACACCAGCTCTTACTTGCCATTGGGCTTGCTCTAATAAAAGATTGGATGTGTGATGTATTTCACTGAATAATGTTTTTTGGCTGCACATAGGTTGAATTCTCCACCTGTGTATTCCTGTAGGGTTCAGGTTCGCTCCACTTCCACTGATAAAGCTCTCCTTTGGAGCTCACAGCCACTAGCTCTGAGAACATGGCACCAATGCTCACAAACTTCACACCGTCCTGCAGAAGAAATTAGACAGCTCAATATGTATCAGTTTAAATAAAACTAAAAAAAAAACACTGTAGTCTAATCATGCTGTAGAGACATCTCAATATGATCAAATTGAATTTAATCTCTGCATGCCACGCAATCACACCGAAAGTCTTGTATTCTTGCGCTTCAAAAAGGAATGGCAGGTGTTTGCACTCCTCTCACCTTGTCGGGCCACCACTGCAGCTCCTCTCCCAGGGAGACAGGGCTCTGGACTGGGATGCTCTTCTTGTCGAGGCTGGGCTCACCCTCACGGCTGGTGGAGCCTCGCTCCGTGTCGAACGAGGCCCCATCGAGCCACCGGCGCTCACGTAACCTCAATACAGACTCACGTTCACGCAACAGCTCTGAGTCACGCTCTAGGGGAAGAAGGAGAACTGGTATGCAATAAGGTCACACCAGTGGGATAGAAGTAAGCCACTCTCTGGGAAAGACCCGTCAACATAGTTTTAAGAATAGAGAGAGAACGATAGATTCTTTAGAATCACTGTGATGCAAATTAATCAATTGCAATACTGGAGATTGAACGGGAGTCTACAATAATACTGTGGGTGAGTCACTTTGCAGGCTCATAAGTTAAAATGCGAGATAGAAGAGGAAGTGGATAGACAGAAAGAAAGCATGCATATGGGCTAAAAGTGGGCTAGGTACGTTTTTAAAATAGACTGCCTTAAAGGGTCCCTGTGAAGACAGGTGGGCCTAGCGGGCCTTTCTCAGAGAGATCACAGTGTGTACTACAGCCATGCAGCATACAACACCAAACACGTATCATGTAAATTCAGCTGAAGAAACTGGAGAGAGGATTTATCCACCAAATAAACTAAAACCATTTCTCTTTACAGCAATTTGTATAAAACCTACACTTCAGTTAACTGCTGTAATCTTGTCAGAAAATGCTTTTCTTGTTAGGTACCGTCTCATTTTCAAACCTCTCAAGCCACCTATAGAAAAATGGTGAAAAAACAGCCTTGATTTCCAACTTGTCGGATGTGTTGTGTTTGGAAGCCATCCCCATAAACAAAAGCCGTCACCAGTGCTGCCACCAAAGCCTCTTTAATACCCAGTGTCCCTTCACTAGTCCGAGGTGAGCTGTCGAGTTACCTCTGGAAGATCCCAGGCGAGACAACGAGGAGCGTCTAAAAGAAGGATAGCCAAAGTAGCTGATGTCCTCAGAGAACATGGCATCAGCATCAATGATGACACTGGGGTGCGCTGAGTGAATGTCTGCATCCAACAGGGACATCAGGTCCTCTGCACGGGGGGGGGGGGGGGGGGGGGGACACACAAAGGAGGCAAGTTTTAACACTAAATTACAAAATCACATATATTCTTTATACTTACTAAACTATTACAATGATCATAATGAAAATTGTAATACTATTTTCTTTTGTAATTCCACAAACATATTTCTATTACACCGTGTTGACTCAAGCTTTCACACAAGAACATTATGTCATACGAGCTAATTCCCGTTTGTGGGACAAACCTCCGGGGAGGTAGGACTCGCTGGCCGTGTCATCTCCATCATCTCCATCTTCATCATCCCGGCTCAGCAGGTTGTTGACAGCAAGGTTGACATCAAGGTTGGTCCTCTGGAGCTCCCTAATGATCACACTCCGGGATTTCCCCTGAAGGACTACCTGGGCCTGGGGGAAAGGTACCGAGACACCAAAACAAAAAACATTTCAGCAAAATTCACTTGTGATGGATGATTAATGAGTAAATGTGCACCGTTCACAATTTGTGTGCTAGCAAATGATTCGAAAAAGTTGGTTTCACAAAGAACACGTGTACGAGCTGAGTGCTGTACCTGAGTAATAAGTTCCTCTGGGATGACAGAAGCTGGGATGACTGGCTGAGGCTGGCTGCCGAGAAGGCCCGAGCCCCGATCCCTTCCCGTACGAATCACCCTAGTCTGTCGACGGGAATCGCGAGCTGCTGTTGACGACCTGCCCGACGTGCCTCCGCCTCCTCCACTGCCGCCTCCTCCACCACTGCTACCACCTCCTGCTCCACCTCCTCCAGCTCCTCCTCCACTTCCTCCTCCCCCACTGCCTCCATTTACACCAGAGCTCCAGCGACTCCTGTTACATAGAGTGCAAGGCCATGGTCAGACAGAAGTGCCAAAAAAACACCAGCTGACTAACAGAGCAGACTCAGAAAACGCACACATCTGGCTACGAAGGGATTCAGTGTTTGCGACAGCAGAGACAGGGCAGACCAGACGGACAAGCTTCTGCAACATTTACAGGAAGACAGTAATTAACTGGTGGCCCCTTTCCTAACTTAATCAGGAAGTGTAAAAAGAAAGTTTCCACATATTATAAGGGGATATAAATACAGTATAGTATACATTTAGACAATGTGAACCATCACTTAGTTATAATTCTACTTTGAATTGTCAAAGTGAAGGTTTAGGGGGTTATTCTGCAGCTCTTTCAGGTTGAGCACAACTAAAATATCAGGAACCACAAAGACTATATTTTGATGAGGGAACTGGTTGTCTGATGAGAATTCACCAACATCAAATGCAGTACGGAAACGGCAGAGTTGATGAACATGGCTGTGTTTATGATGTACACATTTATCCATTACATTTTACACACCCTAAAAAGGTCCTCTCACCAGAATGTGTGGCACTGAATCCTGCAGGGAATAAATCTCCAGCCCACTGCGTCAGTGTGATGCTCTATACACCGAGCATTCACAGGACTATTTGTCTCCGTCAGCCCTGCCAGAACTTACCCAAGGGTGTTGCCTGCCAGTCTGCCCAGTGTGTCAGAACCAGACAGGAACCAGGGCGGATCACTAGTCCTGCCTGGCCTGGAGCTCCTTCCTGTCCCTGAACCACTGCTCAACTTTGAACTGGAAACAAAAAATGGAAGATCAGTTACAAACCTACAGAAGTCCCAAAAGGACTAAAAGAACTTTTTTCTTTTCTTTTTTTTTTTAAAGTACCTGGGTTAACAGAAACTAAATGTATCCCAGGTGGTTGTTAAATTATACCCCTTGGTTCAGGATTTATTTACTCTTTATATTTCAGTGTGAAACAGGAGGGGGTATTTTGGAGACTAGCATGACAACACCCTTGGGAATCAGAATTGGCTGCAACTCATTCCTCCTTCAAGACTTTCCTTTTTTTTAAAAGTTCTTGGGGTTTTTTGGGGCTGCAACTGCTTTCTCCTATTTCAACATGTTGGATAATGAGATGTATTCTGAGTTTAACCAAAAGCAGCTTGCTGCAATATTCTTAAATGAGGTGTTCTCAGTAGGAAATGAGTATAAATTGTGTTTTGCCGTAGAAAGAAAAAGTAAATTATTAGAATTGTGCCGATGTTTCATGTAACAGAGACTATGATGACACTGAATTTGAATACCTTCCAACAATATAACACAATTAGAGTTAGTACCATACTGGAACAGGGAAACAAATTCTAATTATTCAAATACAATATACAGAAATAGAAATTTCAAACCAACAGTCAACATCAGCTAAAACAATCCATGTTACAGTTCAAAAATCACAGGATATCAGTTCAGTAAGCTGACAATCTTTCCAAATACAACCTGCCATACCCGTTTTCTGTTGGCTTCCCAGCAACTCACAAATCTGCTGACTGAAAACTTATTACAATTTGAAACCATCTCATCTTGTTTTGCAAGTCTGTGGCAGAGAACAAAACATATGCTCTGCAGAAAGGGTTGGAGCAGGCAGCTCTTCAGCCTTTTACAGCCTGATTCACATGTATATTTAGCAGCTAGTATATGAAATCACTGTTGGATGCTGTTCTGCTGGCAGGACATCAACAACTATCAATGAGACATTCACCAAAAAATACATGCTTATAGCCAACATGAAACAAAGCAGCTAGTGAAAAGGTATTTTTTTTTTTTTTTTTTTTTATAGAAAAAAAAAAGAATCATGGCAAATAGCACAGTCTTGCACAGCCATAAAGGCAACTGGCTTTCTGAAAGTTGCACAAACAATTTTAAGACTGCCTTGTTGTTGGTCGTTTGGTGTCCAGATTAGAAAGGCTGTATTTTTATATTGGAGAAAGAAATGTCCCCACAAGGCATATAACCGTCCTGAATAGAAATCATAGTCTTATCAAGCAAAATATCAAAAGCATCCACGAGTCCAATGGCAGCCGACCCACGGGGCTTTTGGGGAATATATCCGTGATGTATTCAGATACATGTTTCACTCGTGGTCAATGGAGTCCTTCGTAGCAAAGAGCCAGAGGATGATCCCAGAAGTGAAACCGTGTCTAAATGTGTTATACTCGCCGAAAAGGGCACATGCGTTGAATGGAATTCATATCACAGTAACCGAGATCAGTACGCCCGAGCATGTTCAGAGCATCTCGAACAGAGACATCTCCACAAGCAATCCGTTTTCCAATTCAGTGCCAAAGCTAAAAAAAAATAAATAAATTTTTTTTAAAAAGTGTTCTGGGACAGATCCCATCATAAAGAAGTCTCTCACCCATCGCTGCCATCCGGTTTGCTGAGCTCCAGGCGATCAGGCTGGACAGCAAAGCTGATTCTGCACACACGTCCATCCTTAAAGAGAGCCATGCAGGATTTTTAGTGTCACACACTTAAAGGAGAAATTGTATTGTAGTGTTGAGTGCAATTTCTTAAATTAGGAACTTATATCAGTAACAAATCAAAACGACAACAAAAAACGTTTCCTCAAACACTTAACAACCTTTGAATCTTAGTTTAGTCTCAGTCTGTGTGTCAACTACGACCGTGCACAACACTTCATTGATCACAGATGTGCTATATACACACTGAAAGATACAACACAGTTTCATTGCACCATGTGTGATGCTTGTTGATGCATTATTACACAACATTTAACTCCACGTTCCTCCTGAGCACGCTTCCCCACATCGGGAGCCGTTTGCTTGCTGATGTTCAAAGCTTCAACACACAAACTCAGGTTAATGACTACATGCCTCTTCTCTCGCTCGGTTCAGACTGAATTACCCTAAATTACAACAGAGGCAAATACCCCTGTGTTTCATAGCAAAGTCACAGGTCATCTGATATCAATGACCCAGTCGAAATTATAATCCTCTTATTACATGTTTTTCGTGAGCAACAAATGAGCCAGATCCCCAAGTGTGTGATTTATGCTAATGATGCAATGTCGTATAACATTACCTCAAGGAGAAATCCAGCATGGTTTGGACCGACTACACACTGCTTTAGGGTGGCCTGCTCCAGCAGACTCAGGTGTGGATGACTGCATTTTTTTTTATTATTTTTTTTGGGTGGGGGAGGAGGGAGACAGCACAACGACTGGTTAGATAATATACAGAATAATAAACAGGATCCTGTAAACAACAACTGAGCAACGCAGACCACAAATACAATGAGGACGCAGACTCACCTGTTATAGCTGAATTTGTTGAGTTTCTCTGAAACTTCCCGGAGCCTGACAAGACAATAAAGAATATATGAATGCATGGAGTAAGACCAATTCAACACCTTATTAACATAGGTTAATGTGTGGGACTCAAAAATGCTGAGAGATAAAGGAACACATGAACCCCTGATTTTATAGGAAATATTTGTAATTCACTAGAGATTACACAGCTTTTAAAACCTATCACAGACAATAGGTGCATTTCAAAAGGCTTCAACTTATGCACAGCTTTTTAATTTATTTAATCAAGCATGATCCTGAACATTTGGTAAATATCACAAACAAAATCTATTAAAAACAATGGTGAAATTTGAAGCAAAGTGGGAAAACAACATCTGTTCCACATGGCAGCTTCATCTAATTTGCATTAGACAACACTAATGACAATGATTAAATTCTGGGTAATGTGCAGCTTGCAATGAAACATGGTTGTGGGCATGTTGATGATGACAAAAACAACATTTATGTCATAAGTTGTCGACGACAGAGGAAACATCAGAGCACAGTTCTGGATGTTGGAGCATTCGAAATATTAATGAGACCCATCTGATGATGCTGGTGTAGCACCGTGGGAAAGAAATTATTCTGAGGAATATTCTCATCCTATAAGATTTGTATATCAAAACCGATATTAAAAATTACGGCACCCCTGAGTGGCTGTTGCTAAGGAGAAGATGCCAGCCAGAGTCATAGCGCATTTTAAATATTGTGTCATTGCAAAGTTCATTTTTGAACCAATGACTCTAACAGAGTGTCTCATTTTCATCCTTTCCATGGAAGTAGGTTTCATGATCAGATTGATCATCTACAACTAGACACACAAACGCAGATAGTTTTCTTCTTCCCCAGAAGGAACAATCACTGTTAGCCAGTGACTTGCTCCCTGATGCAAAGCAAACAGTTAAACGTTCCTTTTTCATCTGACAATCCAGAAAAATGTGCTGTGTAGAACTGCAACGATTAGTTGATGAATCAATTAGTTCAATGACTCCCAACCTGCGGTAGAACAGGCAGTATGCAAGGCCTCACCTTGGGCTGCCAAGAGCCTTGCTGGAAGGCCGAACAACTGTCCTCCAACTTGCCCAAGTCCACTACATTGTCATTTCAATTCAATTTGTTACAGACAGCAGGTATACAGACACAAATCACATTACAATAATTAGTGAATGCTAAACTGACAGAGTTGCAAGCTGTTTCTACATCCCTGCAGATTGTGATTGATTTCAGGGCTCTGATAAATGTGCTCTTAAATTTTGAAAGAGAAGCCTTGTGTTGATGATATTTAGCCTTTCAAAGACTATTACATTGTTCAACTAGAGGATTTCATAATACCAATTCTTTTTTATATATATATATATCTGCAGTGAGGCGTGGTAGTTGGGAAATTAGATATATAGTGGTACAGGGTCTGAAAAGTTTGGGAAACTCTGGATTAGTCGGTCGACAGAAAATTAATCACCACCTATTTAAAAAAAAAAAAAAAATGTAAGTTAACAAACCCTACAATTCTGATTCCATATTCTTAAATGTGATTATTTTCTGGTTCCTTTGGTCCTCCATGATGATAAACTGAATATTTTCTGTTTGTGGACTGCTGGGATAAAACAAGGCTGCTCCTTGGGCTTTGGGAAATACTGGTAAAAATGTTTTGCCATTTTTTGATATTATAACAACAAATAATTAATCAATTAATTGAGAACATAATTGACAGATTATTTAGTAATGAAAATAATAATTTGCTTCAATTCTAACAGTAAGACAGGCTAGATTCACTTTTAAAATGAGTAAAGACAAAGCAAGTTAGCCCTCAACCGCTCCTTATCTGCCTGCAAACCATCGACTCATCTACTGGTGATGACATGAAAATATCACTTCCTTAGACCTAAAATGGAAGTATTACCGCAATAACCAACAATGTTCAAGCAGAAAATGAGCAGGATATATTTCAGAAATCCCTGCAACCCAAACAATCTCCTCCACCTCAACATTATAATGCAAATCAAGGCTCAAACCTGCCACTCCAAAAATAACCTGAATCTGTAATTAAAGAGTTTTGTCAGTCAAATTGGATTTGTCCGTTTAATACAAAGATTCATTATTTGTTCCTTTTCTATCATAAATCCTTGAATGTCTGTGTGTAAAATAACCTTCCCCCGAAAGAACCAATAAAAAAGTACTGCTCAACTTCAAGGATCTCCGTCAACTTAATGATTTGACTTGTCTGTTCTATCACTCAGTGAACTGATCAGACTCATTTAATTGCCTGCTGGTGTAGTTCATTGGAAATCTGCAGAGCACACAATGAAAAACTAAGTAAAATAACCTTCCACACTCACATCCAATACAGGCTGACAACTGTGTTTATGAAAATCTGTCGTTCCCATGAAATGAAAACCCATTTACAGCAGATCATGTATAACCACAAGTTGGGTACGAGATGTACTGTATCCTTTTATTTGTCAAGTATCTTGTTAAGAAACATACAGCGACTCTGAAATCCTCCCCAGGGAACCACTTAGGCCTCAATCCTTTCAAATACATAGCAAATATGTTTCTCAATGGCAGCTGTGATGACCAACCGAAAACAGTCTTAAATGAAAGGATGTCAACACAAGCCACAACAAACGAAATGCAGTGAAGGTTCATGGGTACACTATTTCAAACAATTTAATGCCAGGTGTAAACATAGAAATACTCCTTAATCTTGCTTTTTAATGCCCACAAACAAGAGAATATCTAAATCATTTTCTATGTAGGAACCCAGCTTATGCAAAACTTCAATGTCAAAGTGTGTGTTATTTATTTCTTTTTCCATGTCATTCCACTGCTTGATGAAACATGTCATCAAGACAAACAATCTAAATTCGAGTTTAAGCTCTGTGTGGCAAACCCCTCAGAAAGTCATTAGATTAAACTTAAAATGTAAAAAACCCACTTAAATTACAGGCAGGGCCTCTGTGGCGACCTGCTGGACCACTGTGTGCAAGATGAAAACAGAAAAGGTAGAATTCTCCTCAACACAGAAGCACACCAAAAGATAATGCATCAGCTACAACACTGCAGGAGGGTAAAAGAAAATGAGTCACAAAGCATCCAGGTCAGCCATTCACGAACCTACCCATCAAACGAATGGCACTACTGTCGCACAGACACCGAGTCTACGCGCCTCATTGAGCCATTTGAAACAGTTTCACCAGAGCCCAGTAAAAACATATTAAACATCCATCTCACTGCAGGGGAATGCTGTGTGCCATTCCTCTGTGCTAAACTAATGTGTCTGAGCAGACGTCGGTTAGGTTAAACAAACCACTGGCATTTGGTTGAGGAAATCTGACCGGATGTTCATGCCAGGCAAGCACTTTTAATGAGCCAAGGCTGGACCAAGCCTTTTTCACTTCAGATAGAAGCACTTATCTGCTTTGACAACTGCAAGTTCCTTCACAGTGAAGAGAGAGGAGGGGGCCTCCCAGCAGCACATGGTGACTGTAGCGTGAAATGGCATGCATGCCTGGGGATGGAACAGCCATGACCTCTTTAAAAGGCACCAAAGGTCCATACCACCAAGATGTGTGAGTGGTGTTTTCAATAAGAGTCCTGACCAGCAGAGTAAGCTGAGCTTTCCTGTCACTCAGACCAAAGCTGGTCCCCCAGAGTCAGAGTATTTGAACACTCCTTGCAGGTCGGTGTGCTGTCTGAGCCTAGTTCTTAATCTCAAGGTCATTCTAAAAACACTTTGGCTTCTCAA
The DNA here is from genome assembly GCF_022577435.1 of Embiotoca jacksoni. Classification (NCBI taxonomy): domain Eukaryota; kingdom Metazoa; phylum Chordata; class Actinopteri; family Embiotocidae; genus Embiotoca; species Embiotoca jacksoni. The sequence goes on along the minus strand of NW_027185404.1, from coordinate 1,986,041 downwards.
CCTCTTTGTCTTTAAGTAGAACACCTCATTAATCAGTTCCATCTCGATGGATGGTATAAATAGAGTTATCATAAATCACATGTTCTGCCCAAATACGGGTCGCACACAATTTTCCTGGACCTTTTTTTCTTCTCTTTTCCCCCAAATATGACTGACTAATGATCTCTTCAACTCTTCCAATAAAACCCATTAAAGTCAATGTGATGCACAGCAGCACCGTGACACCATCAACACCATCAACAACACAGTGTGGAGCTGGATTAACTGTGCGCGTGCTGCAGCCCCATAATGTTTGGGGGAAGTGTGAAAATAACTAATGTGAGCAGAGGATGCAGCACAGATCATACATGTTAGAGGATGCAGCACAGATCATACATGTTGGAGGATGCAGCACAGATCACACATGTTGGAGGATGCAGCACAGATCACACATGTTGGAGGATGCAGCACAGATCATACATGTTGGAGGATGCAGCACAGATCATACATGTTAGAGGATGCAGCACAGATCACACATGTTAGAGGATGCAGCACAGATCACACATGTTGGAGGATGCAGCACAGATCACACATGTTGGAGGATGCAGCACAGATCACACATGTTGGAGGATGCAGCACAGATCATACATGTTGGAGGATGCAGCACAGATCACACATGTTAGAGGATGCAGCACAGATCACACATGTTAGAGGATGCAGCACAGATCATACATGTTAGAGGATGCAGCACAGATCACACATGTTAGAGGATGCAGCACAGATCACACATGTTGGAGGATGCAGCACAGATCATACATGTTGGAGGATGCAGCACAGATCACACATGTTGGAGGATGCAGCACAGATCACACATGTTAGAGGATGCAGCACAGATCATACATGTTGGAGGATGCAGCACAGATCATACATGTTAGAGGATGCAGCACAGATCACACATGTTAGAGGATGCAGCACAGATCATACATGTTGGAGGATGCAGCACAGATCACACATGTTAGAGGATGCAGCACAGATCATACATGTTGGAGGATGCAGCACAGATCATACATGTTAGAGGATGCAGCACAGATCATACATGTTGGAGGATGCAGCACAGATCATACATGTTAGAGGATGCAGCACAGATCAGACGTGCTGTAAGCCTCGGCTCGCCCCCTGGTGAAGTCATAACAAGATTAATGTTTGTCCTGCTGCTAACTCTGCTTCGTTGCATATTTCAGATATCAGTGCGCCATGTTAAAAACAGACAAAGGCGCTAATTGTTGCCGATGATCTTATTACGCAAATGTAAAGTTAAAGTTTGAGGGAAAGGTCTCCTGACACGAAAGGCCTGGACTACAGATGTTTGTCTTTGTGAGGAGCGTGGTGCCAGAGACGGGCTCGCTAGCGTTAGCAGGTAGCTTTCAGTTAGCCGACGTTAGCTCCTTCATTGATCGTGATAATCAACGAGACGCCCACAAAACAAACCGCGACGCGACGCGGAAGAGCGGATTTGTAATTTATACGCGACGACGTGGACATTTTCAACAAAGTGGTGTTTTACGAGCATCATTTCCCTCTCTTCCCCCCATCCCCCAACCCGCATTGTCCGCCTCAACTTTGACTGTGAGCCAATCCGAGGAAGCAGCCTGCTAGCTGCTAGCTGCTAGCCGAGTGTTTAGGTAGCAGCGAGCTAACGAGGATCGCTCAAAATGCCCCGGGCCTGGTCCTGGTCCTGGTCCCGGTCCTGGTCCTGGTCCCGGTCCTGGTCCCGGTCCCGGTCCCGGTCCAGCCCGGTCCAGCCCGGGGGCATTCAAACAACTCAGACCAGCATGCATACACATGCCAATGTCAACAACGTCCACCAGTCCGAGCTGAAACACGCCGCCGCTCACCGAGCCTCCTCTCGGCCTCACGTACCTGTCATTGAGCTGGTCCTCCGTCCCGGGCAGCGGGTGGACCACGAAGTGGATCGATGTCATGGGCTCAGTCCAAAATCACACACGGGGCGTGTGGAAGATGTGGAAACGGTTGTTCTTCCGATCACTGTGTACGGGAGGGCTCATAGGAGCCGTTTAATGGCGGAAAAGCTCGAGTTCGGTCCCAGCCTCCTCACCCACACGCCGCCATCTTAACTCCACCGAGCGTCTTCTCTGTGGACCAGTGCGCATCGGCGCTGCGCAGGTTGGAGCTCGAGCACAAACAGGAAACGTTGAAGTGGACGGGATCGGCCTCGAGGAGCAGAAGGACGGGACACAGGAACACGACCCGGCACCGGCCCGCTCACAAGCCTTTGTTCGAACCCACTTCATCTGTTGCACCTTTGTTTGTGTGCATGTGTTTGAAATTGCACTATTTTGCAGGTCCATTAATGTTCTGTGAAGGTCGAGGAAAGGGTTAAATTTCCTCGCTTACCTCCCTCAGCTGAAACAATAGAACACAAACAGATTACAGGATATTGAACTACAAGATGATCATTCGGTCGTCTCAAGACTGAAGATAAAACCACAGAAGCATTCTGTTTTTGTGCAGTTACAGGCAAGTCCACGAAATACATGTATGTTATTAGTCGAGCCTGGAAATACACTGCACCAATTTACATAGTATTGTAGTTTTATTCTCTGCTTCAGATTACCTTTGTTCATTTTTATTTGTGAAATAGTATTCTATGTTCAAAGTAATTTTGCAAGGCGATCAACATCTCCAACGTTTGGGTATTTTCAGTTGCAGTTATAGTTACTTGATTCACAATTCAAGGCTTCGTAAAAGAAATAAGATCAAATATATTGTGTTGACAGCCATAAATCCTGCAACTCTGGGACATGCAATCAGATTATATCTGGAGTCCATCTGAAACAAAAAGATAAGTATATCGTGGTGTGGATGGTAATATTATTTGTTAGAGGAAGAATACTGACTAAGACTTATTACTTTATCGAATCTTGGGGGAACAACCGTTATACTTGGCATATTATCAGCATCACTGGAGAAATGGAAAACAACATGGAGTACCTTCGATCTGAAGCTGCTATTCAAACTGCACCAGCTCAAACCTGAACTCTGCAGGGAATCACTGCTGGCCACGATGGGCTCCCTCCCAGGAAAAACGTATTCCCACATCATTTAAACCCTGATAAAGCTCAGGGAAAAGAGAGAATTAAAAGGCAGCAGACATAAATGTAAACTGAAGGCTGACCATGTGTTAAACTGACAAAAAGAAAAGTCTGGTTGGAGCAGTGCTTGAGTCCTTGCACATATTCTGGATGTGAGAGGGGAGCCAATAAAGAGGAGCGGGGAAGTGAACTTGAGCACCCAGCGAGGATTAAATAATATCTGATGGTTTACTGGAAATAAGGAAAAATACATGAACATGTATATTGGTTTTATTGCAACCTAAAACCTTTTTCTACTGCCTCTGCAAAACATCTAAATGTAAATCAATATGATATGTTGCAATTGGTTTATCCAATCCACACCCCCCCAAAAAGCTGTTGTCTATTTACACCAGCAGGTGGCAGGGTTTACCTTTCATGGTGACGTGAGAATTAGTCCCTGACTGCACAAGAAATAGCAGCTGTTCCCGCCCCAAACTTTTGCCAGTGCAAATGCTGCAGAGTGTTTGTCAGATATTTCTGCAGTAAAAACCAACTGCTGAGGAAATGTCTATAACAGCTGGAACTGAAATGGAGAAGTTTCTTGCTGAAGGAGATGTCATCATAATCTGAAATGAAGTATGACACAGAAAGAACATTTGCTCTGCCTCAGGTCGGGTTCCTCATGTATCTGCCATCTGAGTTTCCACTCAGTCCAAGTTCAAGACAAGTTACATCACCTGCTCATAACTGTAGCAGCATATTGTATTTAAACCATATAAAACAAATATTTATACACAATACGTCAATTGTTCTGTGAAATGATGTTTGAATGCCTCATGATTTTAACACTGAAATATGTCAGTGTTTTCATAAATAACTTAAAATGATAGGAAAGAGTGAAGATATATGTAGAAAGTGTATATTTTCATTGGATCCTTTGGTCTTACTTTGGTTCACAAATGACACAGGAACCATGATGAGACAGAAGTTTAAGAATTTCTCTGTATTTAGAGGAAGGTGAAAATTGCCCTGAACAAAAAACAACCCGTGCCCTCTTTCAAGAGTGAAGTTAAACAAAACCGCAAAAGAATCTCGAGCTATTTTTAGGTAGGTGAGCTCTGGGTTATCAAATGACCTGTGGAGTTTTTAAATATGGGTACAAAGAGTTGGAGCCTGGAAACTGCACTATCATCAGAGCAAGATTAGTGGGTTTGGAGCTCCAGGAAATCAGGCTGAAGTTGGCAGTTTCATTAAACAGACCTTCAATGTGTATAAAAACACAATAGGAATAGATTCAACACAGCATAGTTAAGCTTTGGAGCTGCGAAATCAGTTCTGTGTTTTACGAATGGAGATAAAAAAAAAAAAAATTAAAAAAAAAAATTAAAAAATTTTTAAAAGACACTTATTCCTCCATAGATCAGTGGATCAGCACCAGCTCCCGTCAGTCATGCCACGATCAGAAGTATATGTTTTTGGGACTGGGGTAACACGATCACTGGAAGACTTTAAAATAACTCCTCTTAGTGCTGACTGACATTTCTGTACAGGTCGAGAGCAGGTAGGACCATGACAGGGCCTGTTAAAACATTGATTTTAAGACCAGGCAACAGGTAACTAATATAATCCCACACATGGTGGCTTTAAATGTCACTTCATGAAGTACATGAATGTGATTTTTTTAATGATCAGTCAAAGTATTATTCAAGCAGTTT
>NW_027185404.1:1926252-1976252 GCF_022577435.1 Embiotoca jacksoni | reverse complement strand
TGCTGCTGCAGCCTTCACCGGGTCTCCGAGGAGGACCGACGCACTCGGGTTCGTCCACAAAACTCTCAAACAGATTTGAACTGTGCGACACACAGAGCTCTCGCTGAGACGTCGGCGAGCATTAAAGCCAGCCGGACCCGGAGGAGTCCCCTCGGCCCTGATGGTGATTCTGTCCCTCCTGTGCCCGTCTACTGCCGGATTCTTCCTGCCTCTTCTCCTTCACCGACCGTTGTCCAAAAGCCCGGCTCAACCTGTGAGAGCCGGCAGCAGCACCGACTGCCCGTCCTGTCAGTGACCACCACGGTGCACCGGCAGCACCGACAGGAAAATGCACGGCCACAACCTCCAGCCGCTTCTCCCGCCCAGGTGTTCTTTGTAGGAGGTCCGGTGGCTGGAGGCCCCGTGATGCTGCTGGTCCCTCAAACATCTGTTCCTGCTCTCTACGTTCAGCCGGCACTGGTGACCCCTGGTGGCACCAAACTAGCAGCCATCGCCCCGGCGCCGGGTCGGGCCTCGTACGAGCACAGATACACCCCGCTGCAGCAGGAAGTGTCCCGTGTGCGCAGTCATGTTTGTCCCCATGAGGACTGCAACAAGACCTACTTCAAGAACTCCCACCTCAAGGCTCACATGAGGACGCATACAGGTAAGAGATGGAGGATTTAACACTTAAAGGAAGGATGAATTTGAATTCTTTTCTCGATGTTTGACAGAGGAAGCCCTCGACTGTCTTCCCCAACAGGTGAGAAGCCCTTCAAATGCAAGTGGGAGGGCTGCGAGAGGCGATTCGCTCGCTCCGACGAGCTTTCCCGCCACCGGCGAAGCCACACGGGAGAGAAGAAGTTCGCCTGCCCCGTGTGCCTCAGCCGCTTCATGCGCAGCGACCACCTGGCCAAGCACGCCCGCCGACACCTGGCGGCGAGGAGGACGTCCTGCTGGACGCTGGCGGCCCCCCGGTCTGCTGCCACAACACAGTCTCTCCTCGAACAACTGTGAACCCTGAACTCAGATGCGGCTCCGCGTGTCTGATTCTCAGCAGTCCAGCTGGTCGAACACCGACTTTACGTTGGTGGGAAGTCGTCGCTGCCTCGCGGTTCCTTCATGAGGAACGAAGCTGTTTACATTCGAGATCCTGTTCTGCCCAGTAGTTTCACTGAAAATGTTGATTGTGGATAATTATTGTGGACGTTTCATATTTCTTACAAATTATTCTGAATGTTTGTTCCCTTTTCAGTGAAATTTGACCAAAGAATGTTGAATCTTTTCTTTTGTTTTTACCAAATGAGAATCTGTTTTTATTAAAACAATTTTGCACAAAGCTGTTTTTCTTTTCTCTTTTGCAGGGAACCTTAAAATTCATTATTAGACTCGAACACACATTTTCTCTACTTGGTAAATTAAGATGTTTGTCTGCCAATTAGAAGTAGAAAAGCTCACGTAGTGTTATGGTCCCTACATGCTCGTGACCCTGAGAGATTTGACGACTCAAACTAAATCCCCTTTCGTCTGTGACCACAGTAAAATGACAATTGGATTAAGTTGTGGGTTTATCTGCGAGGGGCACCGGTCCCGTCTGTCTGTACGACAGCAGCTGGACTTCACCGTGTCCAGCAGTCAGTCTGTGTGACAATAAAACACAACACGCTGATTCACAGTCCAGTCAATGAGGTGTTTATTACTGTTCATTTAGACAAGCACAGCTACACGTTAATAACAGATCATTTATCATGCCTTAGACACAGATTGGGAGACAACTTCACAGATATGGTACACGCTATGCAAGTACACTCGCGTAGTCCGGAAATACTGTAATATTCTTCCAACACGGTCAGAAATGTTGAAAAAATATCTTCAAACAAATGCAATATAAATATCAGTAGAAGTAGAAAAAAGGTAAAGGTTCTAGCATTATAAATGCTTTGCCTCTTTTTAAGAAAAGATCCCACTCCGTGTCAGCTGAGTCCTCATCCATCAACACTTCCCATGTTCCCTCTGCAGCACCTTCTGTCTAATAAACCTGCTCCGCTGTCTCGTGGTGCGGCGGTGACCTGCCGGGATCGAGCTTCTCAGCTCTGGAAAAACACGCAAACACTGTTTGACTGGTGAACACGGGACCTTTTCGCTTTCACAGCACACCAGTGGCAGACGGCCCTCATCACGGTCCAGGAATGGTTGTCATGGTGACACCGCACATACTTTATTCACCGCATCAGATGAGTAAATGCACCTTCGCATGTGCAGTAATGTGCTACAAGCTCCCGTTTCAAAACACTGAGAAGGAGAACAGATTTTAAAAGTGATCGGGGAGTCCAACTCTTGTCACACAAAATAAACTATACAACCAATTAAAATCATAAATACACTTCTTCAACAAGATCTCAGAACTGTGTTTCTGTTTAAATGCACTGCTTCACATCTGACTTTACAGGACTGGCAACAGCAATGTAGATATAGATAATACATCTGTCAAATATAATCATTTAAAATCATTATAAGTCTACTGGAGGAGTGCAAACTGGTTCCGTGGGATGCCCAAAGCAAAGAGGAGAATGCATCGGGCTTTTCTGGACTCATCCATTTTGTTGCATACTAATTAACATCTACTTGGGTTTTCCAGGTGTAATCACATACATTTGGGGGTTTGAGAGATGAATTCAGTTTGGCCGCAGCGATTTTTAAGCTCTATCTGCACGGTGGGTTGAGTTCTTCCCAGAGGAATGTGGACCAGAGGAAGCTAGCAGCAGAGACCAGTGAGGTTAGATGATTGCTAAGCCGGGACAGAGAGTGCAGCCTCCGTTTGGCAGGGGTTGAGAAAGTAAGGGACCACTGAGAAGTTCTTGAGTGTCGCCTCGTGGGTGACACCAGTGTCCTGCATCTCAAACCTGGAGCAGGAAAACAAACACGAGTCAACAACAACGACAGCAAAATGCAATTTATTTGCACAGAAAAGACTTTTTTTTCCCCTTTTGTTTAAACGATGCGCTGGTTGAGATCCCTACCAGTCTCCAGAGGAGATGACGTAGTAGACAGGAGGGGGTGGTGAGTCGGTGGAATTGCATAGTGGCTGACCCAGACTGTAGGACCCAGCATGTGAGAACATGAGCCAGTCTCCAACGCTGAGCTCAGGTAATAGACAGTGCCCCACCACCTGGTCCAGGTCGTCTCCAGAGGGACCCCACAGGCTGCTGCTGAACACCGCAGCTTCCAGGGAGGAGTTCTGCTGACAAGGCATCAAAATACATTTAACCAGACGTTTGTTAGGACTAACAAGTGTGTGTATTTAATAGAAAAACCATGGATCTATAAGAAGAAGGTTTAGGTCCTCACCTTGTGAACAGACGGAGCAGAAATCAGCGTTTCACACAGTTTGCTGGCAAATGAACTGTAAACTCCTTCGTTCATGAAGTACTGGAACTCTGGCTCCTCGTTGGCGGACAGTTCATCTGTCCAGAGGTGGCAGACCAGTTCCACATTATGGTTTGGTTCACAGTTTGTCATTCACATATTTGAGTACTTTGGAATAACTGTTGAGAAAACTTTAAATATGGCAAAGTTATCTCGAACTAAAGATTCCCCAGTTTATTTCCTTTACGTTGCTCTTTAATTACGTGTTCAGACTTTTCAAAATTCGTGGAGAACTCAAAAACACAAACACCAAAGTCTTCCACAAACACTGTAATGAATGTGTCATGTAGCCACAGCTGTACGGCCTCTTTCTGAACCTGCAGCACGCTGTATAAAACTGTTGATGGCATTAAAATGCTCCGTGTAAAATCAGCCTTTAAGTTGGGTTACTTCCAGAATGTACATTTTCAGACAGTCATATTCTTTACCGTTTTCTTGTGTGTAAATGTGAGTGCATATCGTGCCACTGACCGTGTTCCCGGTCCTTGCGATCGCGTGCCACCACCTCCTTGGAGATGATGTTGACAGCCAGGGTGAAAGCGGAAGACACGAAGAAGCTGCCTGGTTCAGCGATGATGGAAACTCCAGTGGAAGGAGGGAAGTACAGGTCCACCATCGACATGATGGCACTATTAATCTGCAAAACCAATGACAGACGCCTTTCAACGCCACGTTTGGATCTTTTGCTTAATTTAATAGCATTCCTCTTAAAAGTGAAGAAGACCTCTCACCGGCAGAAACAGAACTGACTACAGCGGGCAGGTGAAATGTCATATGAGTACTTCTACTTGTTATAATGTACTGGCCAACATGTCCTCAGCTAGTATCATGTGGATAGCAGATAGAAAGGTACTGACCACTTCCAGCTGCGTCTCAGAGCCACTGAATCCACCTCCGATGTCCAAGGTTTTCATGTTAAAGCCAATTTCCTCCTACAGAAAAAAAGCCAACTTGTAAATATGTAAAAAAAAAAAAAAAAGGCACAACTTATGAAGAAAGCACAGAGTCTTTCTGGAGCTGTCTGTGATACAATGAAATGCTAAACAATAATTATAGATACTGAAGAGCAACAACACAACAGTAGTTAGTATTACTTACTCCCATATCAAAGACACAACGGGCATCAGAGATGGCATGAACATACACCTGGTCATCCTCACAGGCGCTGGAGATGTGAGACCTGTGGGGGAAACGCAGCCCCGAACAATGACTTCAAGCTTTATTCTGCTGCAGGACGTTGGCGAGAGAGCAGCTCTTCTCGCTATGGTTGAAGTACACAACATGAAGCAGTGACTCTCTGCAGGCCTCACCTGACCCCCACCACCTGCACACTCAGCTCCTTCGCACTCTCCAGCAGATGCCTGCAGTCCTTGAGGGAGCAGCCAAGCGTCATGCTGGTCTCATGGTTAGCGTTCGATGCTTCTGTCGACACCTGCAGCAGCAGCCTGGGATCACACACAGCCAATAAAGAAACTCTGTTACTGTTCTGTTGAGAATAAAAATCATCCAGTTTTGTTATACAACCAGCACACGGAACCACAAGACTACTTTTTACAGCTTGATCTGATATATTTGGTTGCTGTGAAACAACCGAGAAGCTGCGACCAGTGAGTAATGACTGATAACAATGCCCATTACTCACTTTCAAGTCACATGATCGCTGACACTTGGACTCATACTTTGAGCACTTACTTGGCGTTGGGGTGGCAGCGAGAGATCTTACGCAGCTCCGCTTCGTTGTCACACACCAGGAGGTCGATGCCGTTCTTAGCAGCGTATTTAATCTGGGAGACCTGTTTGCAAACGCCGCTGCAGATGATGTCTTCAGAGGGAATACCGTGGCTCTGCACCAGCTCCAGTTCAGCCTGGAACACAAACACACAACAGTAATGCATTGATATAATATATGAGAACAGGTGATCAGACACATTAATGCAAACGGATCAGTCCAAATCCATTCTTTTTTTTTTTGGTTGAATGTCAACTGTAAAGTAAAGCTGTCCTGTTTCTGTTGTCGGACAATGAGATGAGTATGAAAGTGAACCTGCAGCCACTTCCAGGCTGCTGCTCTGCACTGCTCAAAAACCTGATTCTATAACAGAGACGTCATCTGACAAAACCAAAGTAATAATATTTTAAAGACAACGGCTATGCTGTGAGTTCAGCTACATATTTCCATGTAAAATATACCTCAGGCAAAGCACAGCCTCTGGGTAACAAACCACTGGTCGCCTGCAGAGAGAGAGGCTGTGTGAAGCGGGTTGCGAGTTGCCAGGCTGCAGTAACATTTAGGTTAAAATGGCGTGTAGTGCACAGATTAGAAGGAGAAACAAATTAACAGGAGACATCTAACATTTACTTACATTAAAATATGGGAGAAACCTGGAAAAAACAGGCGTGCTGGCAGGTACGGTGTGCTGACCACTTGGTGGAGCCTCTATAACTGCACTACAGCTTGTGGACCAAAACTTAACAATGTCAAACAAAATAAATGTACTACTGCTTGCAGTGGTAAAGAAAGAGGAGCATAGTGTTGGATAAAATGAAGCACCTTGTAAAACAAGGGCAGTAAAGTCCTTTATGTTTTTCTGCTCAGTTTGCAGAACTAAATTGTGCACACAGCAATTTCTATTTTCGTTTACTTTCTGTGGGGAAACCTTGAGTGACATCCGGGCTCTAACACGTTGTGAAAGAGTACCTTGTTGGTGCATATGAATCCAGTGCCGAGGGCAGCGAGAACTTCAATCACAGCGGGGCTGTTGTTGCATCTGACAGCATAGTAGGGTCGAATTTGGGCCATGTGTGTTCGCCAGCGAACATGCTGCCTTATTATGACCCCCAAGTCGGCTACGAAGAACGCATTCTTCTCCGACTGAGGAAGAAGGAAACAAACATGCGGATGAGTCACAAAACACACACTTAAAACCAAAGTCAAGACTAATAGCATTTGCACATGAATCCACATTGTAAGCTTTCATTAAAGTGTGTCTGTATGTTACATCACCACATGTACTAAACAATGCAGAGAAACAAGAGTAAGAACACGTTGTTCAAATGAAAGCTCGTACCAGTGTTTGCTCATAAATGTGACTGTCAATCACGTCACAGAGGGCCGCGCCTCCCTCCAGCAGGCCAACCGAGTACTGCGGTTCATCAGCGATTCCTTTCATCCTCTCAACCGTTTTCTTCTAATCCGACAGGCATAAAGAATGTGGTTAGTCCGAAGTGGTCTTGCTCGCTCCCTCTCGAGCCCCTGGGGTCCTAGATTTATGCAACACACTGGACAAGGAAAAGAGAAAAGTCAACATAAAACACAGACTTCAAGCAGCAGAACAGCTCCATGGTGTTTGGATCATGCGTATTCAGTGACGTTGTCCGGCCATTTTCTAGTTTTTTCTGTCGCTGGAACCGAAACCTCGCTGATGAAATCGGCAATCGATTTTCAGCGAGCGTCCAATCAGAGCAGAGAACAGGTCCCACGTTACAGGGTAGCTTTGTGGAAGAGGCCTATTCTTCGAAAAAGCCGCTGTGAAAACACAGAGTCTGGGGCACAGGGTTCGTTTATTTTACCATCAATTACTCCCAACAATCGCCACTACTGCCTGAGCTGGTGACCCGGAAAGGTTCTTTTTGATGGCATTAACCAAGGTACAATACTGGTGGCGTCTGTGTCACAACTTCACTTTCAATGATGTTGCACAATACGTCAGCGAGACACAGAAGTGTGGACTGGAGCAGATGTGAAATGACTGTGGTTTTGGGAGGTTAAACGAGGACACGAACAATGTGAGAAGGCTGACACAAAAAAAATGAACGGCCAGAAAGAAAACGGTGAATCCGCAGTGTTCCCTCGGTTTGGTCTCCTTTTAAAGGAAACTAACTTATTATAAAAAGTATACTGATTTCATCTCTTTAAAAATCAACCAAGACTTTACGTCACAAAGAAAATGTTTAACTGTGTCACTCATTCTTTCCCCCGAGTGAAAGAAGTGACGACGTTAATTGGGTATACTTGTGCAGTTAATGTCCTACAGAGCACTGCAGCAGCACGCTCACAGAAAAGTTACATTTCAAATGAATATCGACAACCGAACAATTTCACTGCAACTAAATCTCAGCAAAAAAAAAAAAAAGTAGTGTCGATAGAAGCAGAGCAGGACTCAGTTTGGCTATTTTAATACAAGTGCTAAAAATAGATGTGAAACATGAGATCTAAAAATAACTGCAGAGTTTTGGTGATGTATCCGGGGCGCGCCGCTCGCTCGTCTATTCCTTCTGCCGGGGGTTTCGGTGACACTATTTGTCACAGTACATTCATAAACAACGAGACTTTCCATAGAAACAGACACACAGTCGTACAATCGAAGGTCCGCCAAGTCTCCAGTTCACAGCTGATCTACTCACACGGATGAGTCCCGGGATGAACTCGTCCACTATCAGCTAGGATCCCAAGGTGGCTCGGCGTTGAAGTCAAACGGCTCTCGGTGTAGAGCTGCCCCTAGATCCTCTGGGTCCTTGTTGTACACCTGCAGGGGCACAATGACATCAGTCAGGGAGAAACAGCCCGAGAACACACGCTCCTTATATTTAGAGCCGCGCAGCGTTTCTACAATCAAACAGAAAGAATGAGGGCATGAGAACGATTTCATTTGTTTGGCGATCATTATTTTATCCTGAGCTCCACTTCGTCCCTGTGGTTTCTACAGCAGTGATGACGAGCTTGTTTGTCACTTTTCTGCAGATTTCCTTGTTGCCTTTGTTGTTGTTGTTGTTGTCACGTAAACTCTCAGCTGGGGAAGTCGGAGGGTCCCTAATCGGAACTTCCCCACTTCCCCAGCTGCCTGAACGCACCATTGTGCTTGTGGTACAACTTTATATGGAATAACACGATTTATGTAAATGCGATTTTTGATGTTTGGATTTTTCTTCTGATGCAATCAGGTTGGTATTTAGGGATGATCTCGTTTATTAGGTTTGGTTTTACACCAGCAAACAGTATTTACACACGGTCGCCCTTGAGAGCGTCACTAGGTTGTTGTTGTTGTTGTTGTTGTTGTTGTTGTCCCCTCCAGGTCTCTTCCTTGTTCCTGTAACGGGCCGCTCTGCACGCGTTGGGAATGTTAGCATACGGTACTAGCGTTAGCGACGACGCAATATCCAATGTGAACATTGTTTTAAAAGATATTGGCTATTTTTGTCAACAATAACTCTCGTAACATTTATGTTGTGTTTACCTGTCGTAAACATAAACAGCTGTAGCTTAGCGTGGTGTGCAAGCAAACCTCCGCTCGGTCACCCGGGCTAACAACGTGCTAACGGCGGTGAGCCGACGCTACTTACGTCCAGTGAAAACCCCGCAGAGGGGACGGACCGCTTCTTCTTTTTAGGCGGAATTTTTAAAGAGTGGTGGGGTTCCTCCGGGAGAAAACGACGGCTGCCATCGACGAGGTGGGTTCGTTCACGTTTACTGTCGATGACGACGCGAACTAGCGCGGTTCGTTAATTACGACCGAGCCGGACGACAACAACGGAGGTCGAGTGAGCTGAGCGACGTCAGAGAGGACGTCATGACGTCAGAGAGGACGTCATGACGCCGAAATTAGCCGTTGGACATCCGGTTTATTGTCAAAATAAAATCCACAATAACGCACTTTTTTTTTGGAGTAATTCAAGGCATCAGATTGAAAGTAAAAACACATTACATGTAATATAAATACAACGAAGCTCCCTTTTAAAACATACTTGTCATTTGTTTTTATGTATCAATTTAATACCATTCTATTTTATTTGCATATACTGTGCATTTAATTTTTTTTTTTTAAATATTTTATACTTTTACTACCTCTATCTTTCCCATGGTGGGATCAATAACGTATCTATCTATCTATCTATCTATCTATCTATCTATCTATCTATCTATCTATCTATCTATCTATCTATCTATCTATCTATCTATCTATCTATCTATCTATCTATCTATCTATCTATCTATAAGAATGAAACATTTATTAACAAACCCATCAATATTCAACCTAAACCCCAACTTACAACAGGAACAACATTCATGGTGTTGTATTCTTTTTTCTATGGAATTTCCACAATTATTAGTCAGACTTTTCAATGCCACCCTATAATATCATTGCACAGTTCATCTCTTTCATTTCATAGCACCGGACACTTTTTTTCTATTTATCCCAAATTGTATTTATTTATTTTTATTTTTATTTTATTTGTCTTTTTGTGTATATAGTCTGTGTGTGTGTATTTATTCAAAAATGATTATTTTTTATCTATCTTATTTCTTATATCTTATACGCATTGGTAAATTTTTTTCATATTGTGTGCACCTTTTGGTTTACTTTGCTGCTGTGACGACCGAATTTCTCCACTGTGGGATTAATAAATCTAAATCTAAATCTAAATCTAAATCTAAATCTAAATATTCAGTAAAAAAAAACAACAACAACATACTTTTGTTGCTATAATTGCAAAAATAACTTCAATATAATATCTAACCTAGCCCACTGTATGGGAAATATGTCAGTGCTGAATTTCCCAAGAATTACCTGTGTAATGTCTTCATTGTATTTTCCATGGTTCAGTAATAAAGACAAAATGTTGTCCAGTAAAGTTGGCAGAATCGTCCTTATTTTCTGCAGCCACTGTCACCAGTTGTAAAACATCAGTCCCACGAGCAATGAGTAAATAAATGCATGTATTCTGTCTTCAAGTTAAAGCTCAAACTGTACTCTCTCGTCTCTTTGCCTTTGTTGCTGTGACTTTGAGAAGTTGTGCCTGCCTCTGAAAATGCACGGTCTGGCGCAGTGTGTGTGTGTGTGTGTGTGTGTGTGTGTGTGTGTGTGTGTGTGTGTGTGTGTGTGTGTGTGTGTTTTCCAAGAAGATAAATTTGCATGTCTCCCTCCTCAACACTGGAGGAGGAGGGTGCCAAGGAAAGCTCAGCTGCTGATAGACAAACAGAAGTGAAGTGTTTTCTCTGGGGCTGTTTTGACTTTGACTTTCCCATCATCCTGGTATTTAAGCATCGCCTGCCTGAGCAAATACCATGTTGTTCTAATATCTATGTGTCTTATTGCACACTGTCAGGTTTTCAAGGCTTTTAGGGGCACGTGTGTGTTTTATAATAATATAATCCATTTTATGGATATGTTCAGAAATATATGAAAAATATAAGTTGAGTTGGCCTTTGCCATTTGTTTATTGCAATGATCTACTAGTAGGCTATCTGTCTTCCACAGTCAGAGTCCATTTTCAGCAGTGTCTGTGTAGTCTGCAGGCTAAATATTGCCATAGCTCAGTGGTTTTAAGTAATTTTTCCCAGAGTGACAGGGACATACAGCACAAGTACCCCCTGGGATACATCCAAGTCTTCATGTTTTCCCTTCACACTATGATGTTTTAGGATCCAGTAAACTGCATTCCAGTGCACCCAGAAAATCCTGTGTTAACCAATTACAGAACAATATCCCTTCAATCTTTGCCATCTTGACCCACATCATACTTTGGATTATATCACTTCATGATGTGTTGTTGTTTTCTTCACATAACTATACAATTCTTGTGAGTGTTAGATGAGCTTTGAGCGCTCCTTGGGGAAGAAAAAAAACAATAGCAGCGTTTGTTTCACTAATAAAACTACAGCTTGGGGTCCATTGTAAAGGCTGCAGAGGCAACGACTTTTCCGTCGACCGCAACACAAAAGCTGTTCCGTGTTTTGTGCCTGTTCTGTCCAACACCAAATGAGACTATGTATATGTAGGGCTAATCACACATAGCATCTAAAGTGGCTTCCAGTAAAGCACAATGTTTGATTTCCATTGTTTGGCTCATAATAGCCATTGCAGCCGTTGGGTATGCGACAGGGGGACATGTGTACCACCCACTGCGAGGGCGAATACTCCAGTGGCTGCATTGTGCAGCAGGAATTCTTATTTGCAAACATTGCAAACAGATTACATCAACGCACAGACTAAGAAAGACTCTGAATCTGACCAACAATCTGCAGGCAAAAAGGAATGAAGAACATAATTCTACAATAAAAGGATGAAAATAATAAAACACTTCCAACAAAATGCTTGAAAGCATCAGGAACTGTTTGTGAATCTGCCAGAGAGACTCTGCAGTGTCGGTCCATGTTTAAGTAATAAGTCGTGTATCCATTATGTGGACATGAGTGACTGGTTAACCTACCATTAATTGGTCTTATGCAACAGGCTCTAGTGTTGTTAAGTCACTCAGAAGTGGTTTCAGCTCTTTTTGCCAAAGAATGTTCCAAAGTAAAAAAGGAACTCCAAACAAACCTCGCACTCATCTGAATGCTGAGTAGGAGAATCGAAAGCAACTGGCTGCAGGAATATAACAAATATGCAGCAGCAACGTCTTCAAAAGACCCAATACGAGGATGTCAGCGTATTTTTCATCTGACACTGACTTAAAGATATTTGTCAAATTTTAATGCAGCCTAAAAATGTCCCCTCTACAACATGCCACCTAACAGGAACAATCTTTATCTTTGGGCTTTCCCAGGACATGTCATGTTTAACAATAGTATTAAAGAGGTGGAGAGATGCAGCAAGATATACCCTGATGCTCACACAAAGACACAGTCTAAATAAACGATGCACACTTCACCCTCATTTCCTGTTTTCCAAGAAATATTGGCCTGTAATTAATTATGGCGAGTTCACCATGTAACTCTGTGTCAGTGCACGAAGGAGTGTGACTCTGTAAAAGTACATTGTTACTGAGAAAATCAGATAGATCAGGCAGATACCATGAATTATACGAAGTGTTTTGTTTTATTATGAATTGAAAGATATCTCATGTGTAGCGGCCTTCCCTTTTTAGTTCTGGCTACATGTGTGCGTGTCTCCATTGAATACTGCATTTCATGCATCCATACTTACACACACAGCTGTAATGGAGGCTGCATGTGTGTTCATGTGAGTGATGGACTACAGTGACCTGTTGCCCAAGTTAGTTTGAAGATTAAACAGGTGAGGTGCAGTGAGACGAAAGCATGGAGAGGCCTTCAGTCATTCATCAGCACACACTGTGTCACTGTACTTTTAACACTGTTTTGACTATGAAGGTTTTCTAAAGAAATGGAAGAAGAGGAGAAGTGATAGCAGCATGCCCCCCCCCCTGCAAAAGTTGTAAGATTTGCTCGCTATTTGAATGCTTCTATTCTATTTGAATGTTTTGACACTTGTATGCCTCATGCAGTACCCATACGCAGTCCTTGAAGAAGTATTCTGATCCTTTACGTAGGTAAAAGTACCAATACAGTAATGTAAAAATACTCCATTACACGAAAAGGTCCTGTATGAAAATCCTACATAAGTAAAAGTAGGCCTACAGAAGTAGCAGCAGCAAAATGTATTAAAATATCAAAGTAAAAGTACTGGTTTGACTTATATATCATTATAGGACATAATTAAGTTATTGATACTGAAGTATCAGTATGTAAGCAGCATGTTCCTGTTGTAGCTGCAGGTTGAGCTGGTTTGAACTACTTTATATGCAGTTTTATATCCAGGGACAGGAGATGATTACTGGGTGAGGAGAAGAAGAAAAATATTTATTGACATTTTTGGACTTTTTCTCGACTTAGATTTTTGGAGTGATATTAGATCACTTAAAAAATGTTTTAAATGAAACCATGTGAGAAGTTGAGAGGGAAAACCCCCCGTTTGATGGCGCTGTTAACAACTCAGAGACATCTAAAATGTGACTCTGACTTCACACTGATTTATGTAAGAAGTCAGAAGACAAAAAATACCAGTTTAATATGTAACGATGGGTTGTACTTTAAAAGCTTGTCATAATACACAGTGTGTCAAATCTTCAATGGAGCGGAGAAGAAAGTAGGCTCCAGTATTTCCCTATGAAATGGAGTGGAAGTATAAAGTAGCATGAAAGGGAAATACTCAAGTAAAGTACAAGTAGCTAAAAATTGTACTTAAGTAGTACTTAAGTATATGTACTCTTCTGCCTTAAGACATATTCGAGACACGAGGATGAGAAGCTTTCTGACAGTGGTCTGTGGATGTCCGTGCAAAAGCTGAATGATGTGCGTGAGAGGTGATGGCTCCATGCCTATAAATAGTTATTTATCTATTGAATGCTATTCATCGCTAAAACACCACCCTTTTCTGTCTCATACTGAACATGCAGAGATCACGCACCAGACGCTCAGCAGCAGCTCGCCGGCTGCAGACAGCCTGATTGTGGCATGTGTGTGTGTGTCCTGATAACATCCCGGCAGACTGGCCGCTGGCCAGCCACGGGCAAACTGAGCCCGGCTGTTTGATGTGGAGGGTTGGCTCCAGGCAGACCAAGCATTGTGTCCCAAACAATGAACCCCAGACCCACTTCACTATAAACATGTCCCTTTGGGGGCGTTTTCCTCAGTTTCTTTACAGGAGACACCCAAAGTCAGGAAACCTGACCCGGCTTTTCTAAATTAGTAACTCTAAGGCCTAAAATGCGGCTGACTTGGCACCCAACATTGTCTGTCTCCCTCTCTAATGAGTAATGCCTTTGGACTGTTGACGGAGGCTCATGTCTGGGTGGAGACCTTGTCATTGAGGAAAATTTGTTGAAACTCCATATAAAAATATGAGAGAAGTAAAAAATGCCCCCTCACTGTGGCGTGTAGATGTCCGCTCCCTTCTACAAAATAATGTCCATATTCATGGGGATCTCTGAGCTGTGCAGTTACAGAACCATCCCACCGCCCTGCCTCGGTCCTGTGTGCTGCATCCCGACTGTCTGACCCACTGAAGTGTTCTTGAACCTCAGTATTATTTAATGAAGTCTGCCTCGCCAGCTGTCTGCCAGCTGTGGTCGCTGCTGGCCGCCTCAGAGTGATCAGAGAGTGATCAGAGAGTGATCAGAGAGTGATCAGAGAGTGAGCAGAGAGTGAGCAGAGAGTGAGCAGAGAGTGAGAGGCCTTCCGCTTCCTCTGTTGGTATGGCACTTCTCCTGTTGGCAAGCCCCGCCTTCTCTAAGGTGCCATGCACTGACTCCTGCAGCGGTCCGAACCGATCCCTGGAGGCATGCAGCTCCTTTGCCACCGGTACAAACTATGTATTGACGGTATTTGCCACATTAAAGTGGTAGGCGAGTTGAGTACCTGCAGCCATGCTGTGTGGGTCTGAGTCAATCCACCAGGAGCCATGTGGGCACTACAGCCAAACTCAACTCGTAGGTTTTTGATTTGAGAGCAAATGTTTTCGATTTGAAAGCAAATGTTTTTAAATTTGCAGCCAAAAAGTCTAGTTTCATGAGCAAAATTCTCAATTCTGTGACCAATGTGAGCACATTTGTTTGCAATGCAAATCATTTATTCTCAGTTTATATCTTTTCATTTACAAACTTGAAATTTGCTCTCAAAACAGTTTTTTTTTTGCTTGCATAATAAAAACACAAAAATACCTTCATAACTACCAGCATAGATTATGATTGACGTAGTTTTGTCACTATTTTATTGGCGAAAAGTTGGCATGACAGCTGTCAAAGCTGTCAACATTTTCACACACGGAGTTGGTTCATTGAGAAACATTTAGAAAAAAATAGTTTTACCATTTATTACTTATGCTTGTGTTTCATCAGGGCCCGAGTTTATACCGATCATAAACGGCAGCATTTTTACCGGAGGAGCCGTGCGCCTCATATAGGAGACATACCGGTGGTGTACCATTGGAAAAGGAGCCAGAGGAGGAGACATGTCACCTCCTCTGGCTCCTTCTAAACGCTTTTGTGCTCACATGTCACCATTTAATAACTTATTTATGCTTCTGTTTTGTTTACCGGCACAACGGCCTGCTCTAATTACCTAAATTAACCATAAGACGACTTATTTTTGCGTTAAGCACGTAAAACGTCGCCACGTCAAGTGACGTCAGACCAACGTCGAGATTGAGTGAGCACGTCACGTTCGACCCCGGCGCTGCCGCTTCCGGTTCCTCTGGCGGATCACCTGACTCGGATGCTGCCTCCAGGAGACTTCACGAACTGAACCGAACAGCAACTATGAAAATGACGAAGCTATAGAGACGCAACTGAACCGCCATATCTCCTCTAATAACGGACACGTGTTGACTTCACGGGTGAGTTCAACGGTCGCGAGATACCGGAAACCACCTGTGTTGTTGTTAGCAAAGCTAGCTAAGTGGCTGACGGAAGCTAATCCCTGCCCGCTGCTGCTCGACCTCAACGATCTGTTGGCCTGTTTATTCTGCTTTGTGTTCGTTGTAACGTTAGTCAGCTGTCAGGTGATGCTCGACCTCAACGTCAGCACTGAAACCCTCAACGCGCTGGTGAACAGTCAGGCCACTCCGTGACAGCAGCTCCAGCTGATGCTGAACATCCTGCTGCAGATTGGACACGACACACCTGAGCAGAGGACCGGTCTCACCGCCTCGTGCGTGGCCGAGCCCATTAGACAGAACCGTACACTGAGGAGTCTGAATCCTGTCTTCCGGTTAGTTTCCCGCGGCCGCAGCAGAGCTGTGAACATGACCGAGTTCTGGTTGATCTCCGCCCCGGGAGAGAAGACCTGCCAGCAGACATGGGACACGATGAACGCAGCCACCACGCGCTCCAACAACCTCTCCAACAACCACAAGTTCAGCATCCCGGACCTCAAGGTCAGTGTGGACCTCACGTTTCTCCTCCCGGGCTGCATGTCGGTCTGTCATCTGTGAACAGGACTGATTTCCTCTCGCTTCGTCTTTATAGCTATTTTTCTGTCTATTTAAAATCAGTTTCAGCTGTAAGACTAGTCTGACATCATCATCATCATCATCATCATCATCACCCACCTTGTGTGTCCACTGTCAAGAGTAGGCTGATGGTGTGTAAGGGAAGCAGTCTCTGCTCAGATCTGTGGCCTGCATGTTGAGGTTTTCATCCTCTGTCCTCCGCTGACCTCGCTGCTACGTGGAGCCGTCACGTCCTCCTGGACGTTAGCGTTGCATGAGCGGCTCTGGACAAAGAGGCGCCGTCCTAAACACATAGGGGCCCCCCGGATGTCGCTGCAGGCGGATTGAACCCCAGATGTCGCTGTTCAAACACAACCCCGCTGACCAGACGTAAACCCGACCCAAATCTCAGGACTGATGACTCAAGAGTCTGACGTTTTATGTTTTATCCACGAACAGGTCGGGACACTGGACGTCTTGGTCGGACTGTCGGATGAACTGGCCAAGTTAGATTGTTTCGTTGAAAGGTACGCATCCTGCTGTTTTCTGACCTGAGACAAACCCTGCTTTTCTGATAAGTAGTTATTTTGTGGCTCTTATAATCAAAAGGAAATTCGAATTCCCCGACCCCGTGAAGTAGCCGGGTTACCGTTCCCTGATCCGTTCCTTTACCTTGTAACAATGAGGAATTTCACAGAGACCTGCGGCCAGCGAGCCCCGCAGTCTCAACTTGGCAATTTGCGGTTGGGTGACACATCAGCAGCTCTTTCCTCAGTCATATTCTTACCACGTGACTTGTGTTGCCATGAGTATGTCTGTGACTGTAATTTACAGTCTTTTGGAAATATTGACATCTAAATCTCAGAGCCGTTACCGGCTGCGCTCGGCTCTGCTTCCTCTGTGGATGTTTCCCAGACTGAGAAAGACCGACGTTGCGACATGGCTTCACTTGTTTGCTGACGACCTTCTTTAATCCGGTTCTTTTTAGAACTTTCTGTCCAGCAAATCTGACAAAAAAAACAACAACAACAACAACAACAAAAAACACTGAATTCTTAAAGATAAGATCCATTCAGATATGTGTGTTTTTTTATTTAAGTGTTATTTGTATCAGACTGAAAGCAGCTGTCATTACATGAACAGAAAAAGTGTTTTACAGGTAGTTAAAAATGAAACAGAAATGGCAGATGTACTTTCTTATGAACTTTTTAGGTATGAAATGAGACTTGGCTCTCAGTCACTGCTGCTTTGATGTGCTGCCGAACGCTGTGGTTAAAAACCACAGAACTCTGAAAGTCTGCCATGTTATAAATTGCCTTGTCAGGAGATTACCTCAACAGGGACGTGTGAAACCTTCTGATGTGCGTGTCTGTTTGTGTTCAATTTAGAGGGGGGCGTGGCCGTGTGAGCATGTGCAGGCTGAATGTGGGTTTTACTGCTGGTGTGTGCGTGCGGTTTGTGTTGATGTCTCCCGGGTGTTCGCAGTGTGGTGAAGAAGGTGGCTCAGTACATGGCCGCCGTGCTGGAGGACAGTCGAGACAAAGTGCAGGAGAACCTGCTGGCCAACGGAGGTACAGTCACACAGTTCGTCCTGATTATTGTAGTCCAGAAAAACTGTGGTTATTAAGTGGGATCATGCAAAGTAAACGTTTACTGGGCAGTGATGATGATAACAACTTTTATTTTCTTATTTTTCACTACTTCACTCAGAAAAAAAGAACAAAAATTACAACAAAAAAACCTCCACAAAACTCTATTTTCTACAGATTTCACACAATCTAGTTTTCATAGGGATTGTATGTGTAGTTGATGTAATGAATTTCGTACAGTACGATCTGTGCAGATAAATAACAAAGATCAAATGACTTTTTAGCTGAATCACTGTAATAAGATTGTAGTTTCCCCTCCCTGTGATTTTACAATCATCTGATAATAAGCAGATATTAGCACTAACTTTTGTCTTTTGTCGTCTTTTTTTCCAGTTGATCTCATCACCTACATCTCAAGGTTTCAATGGGACATGGCAAAATATCCCATAAAACAGTCACTTAAAAACATCTCTGAAATCATCTCGAAGGTAGGTCTAAAACATGAACTTCAGCATGTAGATTTATCAATATCTGTGCAGGTATTTATGTCAAATTGTCTTATTTGTCCATTTTTGTGTCCTCATGGTTAGCAGCAGTATCTTCCCACTCGGCCCGTCCCGGCCTCGCCTCCATGCACTTACATTACGCCAAGGTGTTTTTTGTAAAGGGTCCTCGAGGCCATGCAACTCTTTATCATAATTTCAGTTTTGTGTTTTAATGTTTTACAGCAAGTCACCCAGATTGACAACGACTTGAAGACCAGAGCGTCAGCTTATAACAACCTGAAGGGAAACCTGCAGATCTTAGAAAGGAAGAATGCGTAAGTAAACTCCATACGATCAACATTTTAAAGAGGTTTTCAGGAGGGAGGAAGGGCTCGACAAACGTCTGAAACCCTCACATTTGACAGAGCGGATGAGATGCATGTCTTTATTTATGAGGATCGTTGTTTGTTCTACACATCGAACGTCAAACTTACAACTTACTGCTCATCTTGCCGTTGATTGTTGATCTGAGGACGAACGTCTGCTCGGTGCTTTGCTCTCAAACGCCTGCATCTCCCTGGTAGATTTATGATACGCTAGCTGTACCTGTCAGAGTTGGAGCTGTACCTCATTTTGGTTTATTTGTTTTAATACAGAACCTGTTGACCTGCTGTCGTAGTCTTTGCATGTTTCCCCCTTTTGACTTGTAGCATCTCCCCTCAGTGCAACATGTTGGTCACCACGTGTTCTTCTTCTCCTCCTTTGATGGTTAACGATGGTCGGCAAACAGCTTTTAGGTACATGTCTGTGAACAGATTAGTTTCAGGTGCTGGTGAATACGAGGGAAGATGGGAGCTGAAACTGTTTTGCTTTTTACATTTTTTGAAGACTGTTGGAAAATGTAAAAAATCATGACCCGTTCCTGGTTCACTGAGGTGTTTGATTTGTTTTTTTTCCAGTGTTTTTTTTTTTTATGAGTCAAGTTTCAAGGATCACTGACTGTTTCCGTGACCTGGTCAGACTAGTCTGAAAAGTCAAGATGACTGAAATGCTTTGTCAACATGAGGCTCGTTCAGTGTCTGTGTTGTTGTAACACCGTCATGCACCACCAGGGGGAGCCTGCTAACCAGGAGCCTGGCTGACATCGTCAAGAAGGATGACTTTGTACTTGGTTCAGAGTACCTGGTCACGATGGTGGTCGTGGTACCGAAGTGAGTTTTATCTCCCGTCACTCACACGTAACAACAAACATCGATTCAAAGCATTGAATCAGAAGGTAACACGTGGCTGTCGCTGATTTCTTCCCTCAGGACGGGGTACCAAGACTGGCAGAAAACATATGAAACACTGGCTGAGATGGTGGTGCCTCGTTCCTCAAAGTAAGTCACGTCATACCTGTTGAAAGAATCAGAAGAAGCACAAATATCAAGCTGTGGGCTGTTTGTGATACATAATTTAGACTTCATTTGTATTTTTTTGTATTTAGCACCCACTACACAGAGCAGTCTGTCTAGAGTTTGTCTTACCAACATCATCTCAGCACTGAAAGCGGTTCCTGTGTTTTCTTGCAGCCTGCTGTTTGAAGACAGCGACAGCGGTCTGTTCAGCGTCACTCTGTTCACCAAAGCCGTCGATGACTTCAAACACAAAGCCAGAGAGAGCAAGTAAGAGTTTTTATCGTGTGATGACATCCGATGATCATGCGCCACTAAAAGAAGCCTATTTGGTGAATATTAATAGCTCTAAATAAATATATCACCAGAGAGCCACAGGCTGTAGGAAATGCTTTTCTGGTTTTCTCACAGCAGAAAGTTTTAGATAGAAAATTAGATAATAGATCTATTTTTTTTTTTTTTTATTATTGGTGATGAAATGAAGCAGATTTCTGTCCTCTTCATCTTATTCACAGATTCACCGTGAGAGAGTTTCAGTACAATGAAGAGGAGATGAAGGCGGACAAAGAGGAGATGACGCGGCTCTCCACAGATAAGAAGAAGCAGTTTGTAAGTGATATGAACTCCGCGCAAGTTTCAGATTCTTTTCATGTTTTTTCTTTTTTCAAATAGATCAATAGATTGATCGTAGAGGGTTCTATGTTTTCTGGTTTTAAGTTGGGTAGTTTAAAAGATCCATACAGATGTTTTTTCATGCTCTAGCCATACATGCATACGTTTCTAGATTTTGGGGTTTGGATAAGAAGCAAACACTAGGTCACTTATTGCAAATCAATTTGAGATGACCGCGTCCAAAGAACTGGTTCCTGTGGTTCCTGTCTGCAGGGGCCCCTCGTCCGATGGCTCAAAGTGAACTTCAGTGAAGCCTTCATTGCTTGGATTCACATTAAAGCACTACGGGTCTTTGTGGAATCTGTTTTAAGGTACTGAATACATTCATCTTGCTTATAACTGTATAAGAAGCTGATCAGATCCACCGCCTGCCTCTGTTTCAGTGAGCCCAGTTACTCTTATTTGCTGCGGTGCTGAACGGGTCCATGTCGTGTGCTGTTCTTCCAGATACGGGCTGCCGGTGAACTTCCAGGCGATGCTCCTGCAGCCAACCAAGAAGACCATGAAGAAGCTGAGGGAGGTGCTCAACGACCTGTACAAACATCTGGACAGCAGTGCAGCTGCTATCATCGACGTGAGTAACGAGGTCACACCATCACTAAAGACACTGGACAGGACAACATGTGATGTAATGATATGAAGTAATGTCTCAGTGTTTGATCCAGAACTGGATTGAAAAGACAAACAATTCTCTGTGATGTAAAAACACCTCCTCAGGAAGCATTTACTTCTTTACTCCAAAGGGATTGAAGTTGGTTCAGATGTAAATGTGTTTTGTCTCCCAAATCTAAACTGCACGCTGAATCTGAACAGGTTTTATTCTCTGACCAAACACAGGCTAAGTCAATGCACTCCGTTTTTGAGTGTACTTCTGCTGCTCTTCCATGATGCTGTGAACAGAGGAGCTGCAGAGGAGTTGAAATATCTCCCAAAAAGCTGTAGAAATATTTTTTTAAGAAGTAATGTAAAACAGTTTAATGTAGTGTGTTAACAGGTCTCTAATTTTAAGTTATTTCGTTCCCTTTCCTAATTTTATTGACATATACCATAAGTAGTGATTTGAGATGTAGCAAAGGAGTCTCTGCAGTTCCTCAGCATCTCTGCTTCATCACCTGTCAGAGTACAACAGGTGCGCCCTCCCATGGCAACAGCTGGTTACTGCAAATAAAGGACATCAACTAGCTATGAAGCAGGTTTGATTCATACAGTAATATTAAAGAATGTGTTTAAATAATAATAAACTCATCAAAAAGAAGTTGAGTTTTAGAAAACAATCTAGAAGTCATTTTCAAAAGTTTACATTTAAAATCTGAAGTTTAATGTAGGAAACCTGAGATTTGTTGATATATTTTGTTGACTTTTCACTGTTTCCATCCAGACCAGCTGTAATCTTAAGTATGGATTCAGTGAACATTGGCCTTGGTGTCGTACTTCTCATTTATGAGACGATTCCAGATAAACGTTTCACAGATATTCAAACAGCTGCTTCTTGTTTTTGTCCTCCAGTCTGCGATGGACATCCCGGGCCTGAACCTGAGCCAGCAGGAGTATTATCCTTACGTCTACTACAAGATCGACTGCAACATGCTGGATTTCAAAGTGTAACCCCTCGCCCTGTTCATGTCCTTCTGTTGAGTGTTAAGTTATGTCGTTTGTCGTCCCCCCCCGCTCCCCCCCCCACCACCAGCTGCTTCAATGACACTGCTGCATGTTCATTCCTTCACAAGCTTCGACCACTTTTACAACTAAGGGACAAAAAAAAAAAAAGACTTTTCAATATGTTTTTGTTTACAGTTTATTGTTCTTTTAAAGCCACACATAATTAGCTTCTTTGATGTGAAATGATTCAAGAAATCATATTGGAGAGCTGTATATTTACTTCGTCATTCCACATGTGCTGGTGTGTATTGATAGTGACATATTCTGTATCAGTGTTCAGAGATTTGTGTTTACGTATGGGCAAAGCCATCACTGTCCCCATGGCAACCACATCTGGTATGTGTCTCTGAGATTGCTATATGTGTTATATGAGTGTGTGTTGTCGTGTCACGTGTGTATTTGCTGTCAAAAAGAGATCTATATGAGAGTATTGTGTATTGATTGAATAGATATGATTGATGAAAAAAATCATGTGAAATGAGGCTGAATTGATTAATAAATATGAGGAAAAACTTGTGTGTACGGTGATTCTTTTTGATTTGATGTTTGATTGAAAAAAGATTTGATGAGTGTGATATGATGTGGATGTCACGTGGTGATGTGCATGTGAGAGGAAGGAATAGACATTATGTGTGTATGTGTAGTAAAGAGAAAGATCCTCTGTGAAGCCTTGTGATGACTCATGATCATCTGCACAGCCACGGGCCACTTCAGGGAAACTTCCTCTTTGAGCAGAAATCATTTGGGATGAAAAGCTGCAAGACAAATTCTTGAATTTCAACATGGAGGACGGCTGGAGAAGCAACGGCAGAGGGCACCAAACACACCTGTGTAAGGCTAAATTTAGTCTCACTAAATCCACTACAGATCCAAAAAGAAGGACTCACCTTTAAAAAAAAAAAAAAGAAGAAGTCACAAGTAGCACCAGCATACAATAAAAACATTCCATCAACACCTGTATTTTTTGGTTGTTGCATTATATTTTGAACAATGATAATACACCAATATACCAGGGTAAAAAGATAATATTATTTCCCTCTATAATGTAGTGGAGTAGAAAGTAAGCATAAAACAGAAATACTTATTGACGTACCACAAAATTGTACCACCACCATATTCATATAATTCTGTAAATATCAATCAATCAGACTTCATTTTAGAAACCAAAAAAAACATTACACACACACACACACACACACACACACACACACACACACACACACACACACACACACACACACATGCATAAGCAATAAAAGACTGTTGTAACTATGTTGAACTCAGGAAAGGCTATCTACGCTTTTTTATGGCCAAGATGCCCAGTTTATAATGAAATAAATATGTCGTATAAATACTGCATACACAATTGTATTTAATTGATCTATCAAACGCCAGGAAATAGCTAGAATGCATGGGCGTTTCGTGTGTGTGTGTGTGTGTGTGTGTGTGTGTGTGTGTGTGTGTGTGTGTGTGTCTGTGTCTGTGTGTGTGTGTCTGTGTCTGTGTGTGTGTGTCTGTGTGTGTGTGTGTGTGTGTGTGTGTGTGTGTGAGAGAGAGAGAGAGAGAGAGCGAGAGATCATGTGATGAAGGAGTGAGCTTGGCTCGCTGCTTTTGGATGTGAGACACACACACACATGCACCGTGCAGCTCCTCTCACACACAAACACACACCGTTGTATGACCGGGACCAAAACCGGATCGTCGGGCGCGCGGAGAAACGACCACCGGTGTGCTGCTGTACTTACCGCTGGCCGGGGGAGCAGGGAAGCATCAATGCCTCCAGGTTTCTCCCACGTCGGCCTGGACCTGTTCTCGTCATCGGGCCTCCTGCGCTGAGAGAATGAAAGGATGGCGGAGCAGCGGCGCGGCGGGGACCACGGAGGGCTGACGGATGCTGCTGCAGCGACGCGCCGGGATGAGCAGCATCATCACAACACCATGAGTTCACCGGAGGAAGCGGGAGCTGAGGACCTGTGTTTGGAGGAAATACTGAGGCTTTATAGCCAGCCCATCAACGAGGAGCAGGCATGGGCGGTGTGTTACCAGTGCTGCAGGACGCTGGCGAAGGGACACCGGGGCAGGAGGAGCTCCGCTGCCGCCGCCGGAGCGACATCAGCGGCTCCTCCGCGGAAGATATCCGGAGCGGGGGATGTTAGGATACAGAGAGACGGGACTGTGAGGGTGGAGCACCAGAGCTGTGAAGGTAAAATATTATGTAAGAGTGAGTGTGCTTTAAGCTGCCCAAATCTAGGCCAGGCCATCACTTGCATTTCAAATAACGAGGCTGAGATGTTGAGATTGCCTTCAATGTAAAAGACTACAGCTTTCAAATATAAATACCAGGAAGGCAAGATAGCCAACAAAATGACTGCAACACTTGTGTAAGAGGTCCAATATGGTAGCCGACCACAGTGTAACCATGTCACTTTAAATATTATGAAACCTGAATGCCTGCTCATATTTTTCCCTAAACAGATGCTTTAGCTAATTATCTCAGGATTACTGTATAATCTGCAGCAGGATAACAACAGCCAACACTTAAGGCTCCATTACACATGACCTGATCACTGGTACACAGAAGAATGCCATCACAGCCCCCCGCTGCTCTCACTCATGGAGGCTCCCAGTGTTTTCTCTCATTTCCACTATTTCTCCTCATCGAGAGCGCGCGCATCATTTGGTTTCATCTTTTATTAAGAGCCTCTCAGTTTGGCCACTTCATATCAGATCTGGGTATTCATTACGCTTGATCTCATTAAAGCATGTGATTACATGGGCACTGATCGGATCAAGGCGCTGACCGATGCCCGCAATGTGCGTAAAAAGAAGACGATGCATATATTCCTCGTATGATGATGGCCTGATTCAGCTGTAGCTGTAACATGGGAGAGCCTGTGATTAGTTATAAATGAGGAGGTGCTATAGAAATAAAGAGTTGGAGCCCAGATGGTGTGTTTCTGTTGCCAAACTGAAAATATCCAAGAAGGTCAGAGCAGACAGCGTGCCAAATGAAAAATCGCTGCAATATTCACAAAATGTGCTTTAGGTAGTGTTTGTTTGAGGCTATCGTGTTGACTTTGTTGTGTATTGTGGTAATTTGTGTCTCATATGGGGCAGTTTACAGTATTTCTGGGTGTTTTTCTAGCAGTTGATCCTTTAAGTATGGGATGAACCAGGATTCAAACCAAAACAAAGCAGATGACAGTGCGCGCCGTGTGATGTGGGTGTGTGCGTCGCTCTGCTCCGTGGGTGTGCCTGTGCACGCTCACGTGCACTTGAACCAGACACGTTAGGGGTTCTTGTCAGATGAACGCTGGCATGTCCATCGCTCGCTGTAATCACATTTGCTCACAGAGTGCAGTCTTCCTCCGTCTGTAATGGACTACCTGATGGCCTCCAGGGCCGCAGGGACAGCTCTTAACTCTGATTCTATGTACACACACACACACACACACACACACACACACACACACACACACACACACACACACACACACACACACACACACACACACGGCTGAGTCAATGCTCGGGCCTTTTATTTAAAACATGCACAGCTGTGTTGATGATGCAGGTTGTGGCCTGCATGTCTATATGGTCAGAATGAATGGGCTATTTTTAGGAGCATGGACGGAACCATTGGAGAGGGGAGCGGGGTGGGGGGTGGGGGGGGGGCGTGGGGGGTAAGATTACTTGCAGTGGAAGATGTTTCGCCCTTTTATCAAAAACATTCATCGACTTTTAGCTTCATATTTTAACCATTTTTATTTTTTACTTTTAGTTTTTTCCAATTGTTTTCCAGTTGTAGCTGCATATTTCAGCCACTTTTTGTTTGTGTTTAACAGTTTATCGTATTTACTGTGACCCATAGACAATACATCTTTATCAATTTGATGTTTTTTTCATTATATTTGGCTACATTTAACTTCTTTTAGCCATTTTTAAATCTAAGTAGCTATTTAATTTATTTATCCATTATATGCAGGTAATTTTAGAAACGTCGTTGAACCATTTTTATTCATTGCTTCTAGTTTTTCATCTCTCTCTCTGTTGCATTTACTGTTTGTGAGCCTACAGTATTTTAGCTTCTTGTTTTTGTTGTCTTTAGCCACATTTAGCTACAACACCAAATAAATCGGTCACACAGCTGGAGTCTTTGAATCTTTTCTTCACTAGTTGAGCTGCCTCTCAGTGTTTCCACCTAAGAACTCCTCCCCTGCCGGGAATCTCAGCTCATCGTGTCTTTGAGTGATTCCAAGTCATTTAGCAGTTTTTTGAGAGTTTATTTATGAGTGTAACCACAGTAGGATTCAGGTTTCAGTGTCACTCCTCTGTGCTCTCTCTCCCTGATGGAGGATTGGGCCGTCAAAGTCATTCGTGTTCATAAATAATGAGACAAATCTGTGGCCAACTTCTGATGCTCTCATCTGCTAAATTGGCTTCAAGTTAAATCCTGACAAGGTTGGTTTTTAGATGAATCCTCATCCACACAGTTTTCTTTCATTCAGCAGTTTATCTGCGCCACCTGACATTTTGCATTTAATCTGAACCAATCACGAGAACACATCCCTTCAAGAATCATTATAAATGTTTTTGTGTTTATTCTTGTGATAAATAGATTTAATTTTAGTTTCGGATCATGAAGTGGGCACATTATCTGCTCACCCTGGTTGCAGTTCATCCAAACACACACTCGTCACCTTACAGCAGCGCTCAAATCTGCTGGTGCGAATTGAGGTGATGAGAAGATGTCAGAGATGTTGCATTACCGCGTGTTACAATACAAAAGTCTCATCTGTTATCAGACTGTTTGTACGTGAAGTAAAAGCTGATGTCGCCTGGAGGAACATTAAAGTGTCTCTTCTGTTTGAAAGGAGTACAGTCATGCTCACATGCTACTCAAACTGTTAACGTAATCAGAGATGAAAAAAGCTTTTATTAAAAGTGATCTAGTTTGCATAATGAGGACCAGAGCACAGAGGGATTTCGCTGAAATTAGTTCGAGGAGGAAGTGAAGATGTAATTACTGATAAATTAAACTGAGACGACTGCAGGAGAGAAAACATTTAAAGTTCAACGATACAACCATTTTTACTTTAAATCTACAATCACAAATGTGTTAAAAGGAGATATGATATTTTATGTTTTTCACTGTCACTTAACAAGTTCATTTTGTCCAAAAATGCAGCACACTACACCAAGATACCTTCATTACATAACACACACACACACACTAAACTTTATTTTGATTTGATCCCACGCACATTTTCCTGCTGTTAGAACATCACATGTGTTTTAATCCACAGCTAGAAATATTCCCAAAAAACACAGTTACCTCATGTGTTTGCTGAAAACTGCAGTTGATTACAGAAATGGCCTTTTTGTGTCCTGTAACTATGTATGTCTGAGTAATTTAAAAAGATTTACGTCTCCTTCCGTTACTAACAATCAATGAGCTGAATGATGGTCAGAAATAATCCGGAAGCAGAAGGTGGTTCGTTTGGGTCGTTGGTCTATTTGTTGTTTTTATGGGCAGCGTGATGCTTTAAAGCTGCTCTGTGACTTTAAGAGAAAGCATGTCAATATTAGTTAATTGTGGGTCATCCAACATTTTTCCACATATCTCCTCTATAAGCGGTTGTTTCAGTTGGCAGTGAGTCCTGAGACGATTCACATCATCAACATGTGCTTCCCACTGTCAGTCACACACAGAACCACTGTCACTGTAACATGTCAGATTCTTGTTCAGGCTCTGATAACACTGCTCTCTTGTTCCTCCGCAGGTAAATACAGCCCTTGCACAACAACGGAGGTGAGTAACTCTACTGCTTATTATTTCATCACCTGCAGAGCTTTGAACAGCATCACGTGGATGTATTTACTCCTGAATATTATCCAATTCTTGGTGTGGATGAGGGAGGAAATGAGAACATGTTTTCAAAGAGTATGTCGGCCACACAAACACAAATTACGTTGAGTGATTACAAGGCTTTAATTGATTACTTCAGCAAGTGGAGAGAAATCAATCTATCAATGAACAAGGTATTTATGAGGGGAAAGGGTTGCGTAGAGATATGATGGTCAGCTTAACTATAATAATGACATTATTTCCTTTTTAGATATTTCGCCTCTGTGATTGGTTACATCAGCAAAGCTGCTGTTAAGGTTCGTCACAACAACCGTGATAGTGTTCAGGACAGAGTGCCCACCCTGCAGGATTATCTCAAGCCAGTGTCGGAGAGTGCTGTGGTTGAACCTGTCATAAACCACGGGTGTGTGATGTGTTAATCCTGACGCCAGCGATGCAGCTGCCGCGGCTCCCCCGCCACTTAAACTAATACCTTTAACAAATGAAACCAGTTCAAATGTTTTTTTTTTACAGAAGGCAATTGGTTTCGCTGCAAGAATTACACACAACATCACTTAAATGATCCCACAGCAGCAAAATAGACAGCAGACAGTCCCCTATGCAACGTGTCATGTATGCAGAGCATGCAGCAGAAGCATCTTGGCTAACATGTTGATGTCATCATGGTTGATTGGGACTATTTGGACATTTTGTACACCATTATTATGTGATTTTCTTAAACCCTCCTTAAATAAACTGACATTTTGTGGTTTATTTACTCTCTTTCACAGACTCAAATGAATGAGCGTTAACCCAAATTTATATTCAGGACTGTAGTCTGGACTTAATCGGACTTACAGGTTGTAAATGTGTAAAGTAGTAAACTTTAGAGATGGTAGCGGATGTATTTTTGAACTTTCTGTATAGTCAGGCGACAGTCAAGCTAAGATATTTCTATTCCTTTAAAAGGAAAATGTGCAACCATTGTCTCTCAGTAAAGTTTGGCTAATGGCAAGAGAATAAAAGAATAATCAAAGTCACAGAAGCTGAGATATCTTGAAATGATTTACCCTCCTATTCCACGAAACCCTGCCGGCCTGCAACTTTTCAAACTCCAAAGTTTGTTTGTGATTTATTTTCTAAACCTGAAGTTTTTAAACCCCAAAAGCCGATCAGGACTATTTTCTCAAAAGTCCCCCCAGAGCGACACAACATTTCATACAACTGTTTTCAGGACTCCATGATGAGTAATGAAATCTTGATGTGTAAAATTGTTTGACTGTTCCTTTAAAACACGGGTCACATGGATCAGCTATAAAACTCACTCTTACTGCAAGCTGGAGCATTTGAATGCCGGGTGTCTGTGAATAGTTTGCTGTGGAACAGACAAGCTTCCTTCACTTCGTCCTCCGGCCTCACAGCTCCCAGCTGCCTCTGATTGGCTGCTTGGAAATGTCACCCAGCGAGGCCTCCTGTTTGATGAGCCCTGCGGGAGAAGTTTAAGAGCTAATTAAAAGGCCGTGTAAAACCGTCCCTCCTCCACAGTACACACTCTCTCAGCTGCTGTTAATGATCGTGATAACAGCCTGTGAAAAGAAGTCGTACAGTTTGTGGGCCTCTCTTCGCTGTCACTCCAGTCAGCAGATGCTTTCAGAATATTTGATGAATTCAAGGCTGCTGAATGTATTTGGTCTGAAAGTATTGAATGTGTGTGATGTCACACGTTGACCGAGGATCCCTTCTCTGTTCATGACACATAGTGTGCAGCTCTGCTCAGAGAGTTCTGCACTCGGTTTGCTGTGTAACAATTGAGTTCAAATAACAGATGGACAGTCGGTGAAGAACTCCAGCCCATGTACATACAGTTCAGTGCAGAAGCAGTGAGGCAGTAGACAAATCCTTGCTAAGCAGCTTTGCACCAGAAATGAGTTCTCACAATACAGTGGTGGCAGAACGACTGACAAAACTACCGGCAAGTTGCTGGAGTTGCTTGATGGTTGACAGCAATAAAGGCATTTTGCAGTGTGGAATTAGCCCAAAGCTGGATGAGCAGGAACACGTGTGTCGTCTGACACACATTATCTGCACATGGCTTCAAACAGCGTGAACTCTTGCAAATGAAGCGGCTGCGAATGTCAGATGATGCTGTTTCCTTCAGAGCCAGTGAGCAGAGATGGCTGGCAGTCTGCTGCAGCGTGAGGCTTCATGTGCAGAAATCACTATCGATAAGTTGATTGGAAATGGATAAAGTCTCGTATGAAATCACTAAAATGCAATGATTCAGTTTGCCGGGTTCAGTGAGTGATTTGTGGACGCGGCCTGTAGCCATGCCGACCACCCTGGTCCCATGATGCAGTGTAACCTCTGATGTTTTTGGATTATGCTTCATCACATTCCCCGCTGTCAAAGTTTAACTGTGCGTGCCCCGATGCTCTCTGAATGCCCCAGCTTTCAAGTCTGGAAAGGGATTAGAGTTAAATGTCACATTCAATGTTTAATGTACACAGAAAAAAATTCAGTCAGGAGTTGTGAGCCTTTTCTCAGCGAGTGTTACGTTCATTTGCAGCTGTAAGGTTTGCATGAACATAGAAAAATAGTGAGCATACGAGATAAAGAAAAACGATGAAGGTGGAAGAAGGTGTGTTTTTTTTGGGTCAAACATCAGAGTTACGTGGGTTCCACAAACCGAATATGATCCGTGCCCGGTCATGTGACAGCCAGAGGTCCCAGCAGCGTACCGGGGTACAAGACTGGGCTGAAGATTCAGAGAAAACATCTGTTTGTGTCTGAGTGGATGGAACCGTTTGATCACTATCAGATTGTTTTTACACGGACCGACTCATCAAAACACTATTTGTCATTATTTTATCAATTTTATGCTTCCAACTTAACAATAATGTAATCAGTTATGAAGTGAAGTTTTACAATCACATGAGTAGATTCCACCAGTTGTTTAAATCGTGTTAAATAAGTCTAATCTGGAGAACGGCCCCATCACGTATTGGGATGGATACGACACACTCGCTATCTGAAGCGAAGAATATTTCTTTGATCGAGAGAGTTAAGAAGCCACAGAGATTTTCATCAAACACTTACAATGTTCATTTCGCTGTGGTGCTTTTTGGAGGCGTCCTCACACGTTTTAGACGTGATTGGAGTGAAACGGCTGTTAGTGTAGGGTGCAGCCTTTCCTTTCATCTCTAATATCTCTGAGATACTGTGGTATGAAAGCAGCAGCAGCAGGGAGGTAAGAATCTGAAGCTGGTCCGTCCACGTCAAATGTCTTGACATTTCAGAGATACATTCATGGTCTTTAGAGGAAAAGTTATTATGACTTTGGTGAATTCTCTTTGAGTTTAGATTTTTTGGGACTTTTCAGAATTGTAATTACTCCGATATTTAGTTTTTAGCTGGAAGTATGACCTGTAAGCACAAAACACAAATCCTCCAGCGTTCCTGTATGTTGTGTGTCACTGTTTCAGCCGGGCAGTTCGGGCTTTAAGTTGTCCCGTGAGGCTCTTTCCCTATCTTTGATTACCGTTTTGGATGAAGTCAAAGATGGAGACATATGGATGCAAAGCTTAATAATTTGGTCCCTTTTAAATAACGTAGGTTGTGCATAACTTATCTTTATTAGAGAATAATTGAATAGAGACGGGCGTCACATTTGGATGACTTTGTAAAAAATTCCTCTGAAATGGCTCCAGGTGGACTGGCACTGATCCGAGATTGCAGCAATTAGTGTTGGATAGCCTGAAAGGACGCCAGTCGGCTGGAGAGAGGCTGCTTGTTTCCTTGTATGTCTCCAGGTTGCTCAGCTCCTGTTTACTTTCACTGCCTAACCTAATTTCTCCTGACCCACTAATGAGGGAATATGAATGTTTTAAATCTATTGTTTCAACAATCCTTTAATTCCAACTGGTTTTCCAGTGAATTATGGCTTTTCTCTGCTGCTTGGTGAGCTGTGATGGATGGAGGGCTTTAGCGTACGGCAGAATAAATCTCAGAGATTTCAGTCAGTGTTAATTGGTAAATTTGGAACTGGTGTTTGGTCACCCAGAGCCACATTTCTAAAGCTAAAATGATTTGCAGTCTAACAGCTGGTATGTTGTTAATATTCCTCTCCATGTCCGGCGCTCGCTGACCTTCCTCAGTCAGACCTCGTCGTCACGCCTTTCACCAAATCAGCATATAACAAAGATCCACGGCATCATGTGCATTGAAACATAGTGCTCAAACCATTTCCTGAATAATTGATTGGACTAAAGAAAATCAATCAAAAATAGCTGAATAATAATAATAATAATAATAATAATAATAATAAACTTTATTTGTGTAGCACTTTTCTAAACTTCAGTTACAAAGTCCTTTGCATAAAATAAGCCATTAAAACAAAACAACAAGTGAATTCTAACAAGTCTTAACAACACAATGATTGTGTAAAACAATCATAAAAGCAAATTAAAAACCAATTAAAACAGGGTATAAAAGAAATAAGAATTGATCACTAAAATCAGCAAAGGCTCTCAGTTAAAAGTATGTTTTAAGAAAAGACTTAAAAGATGCCGCTGACTCCACAGACCGTTATTTCCTCAGGCAGCTCGTTCCATAACTTGGAGGCTCTCACTGAAAATGCTTCGTCACCGTTAGTTTTAAGACGTGTCTCCTGAACAGATAAAAGTTTTTTGTCTGCGGACCTCAGACTAACGAGCAGGCTTGTATGGGACAATCAGGTCAGCTAAATAGGAGGGAGAGAGGCCATGAAGCGTCTTAGAAGTCAACAGTAACATCTTCAAATCCACTCTAGAACATACTGGGATCCGGTGCAAGGAGTTTAAAACAGGGCGATGTGGTCCCTTTTCCTGGCTTTGGTTAAAAGTCTGGCAGCTGAGTTGTGTACAGTTTGAAGTTGACTGATGGATTTTAGATTGAGGCAGGTGAAGAGTCTGCAGTAGTCTAGGTGTGAGGGGATGAAGGCATGTATGATGGTCTCAGCATCATGAAGATTTTAGAGATATTTCGAAGGTGATAGAAACAGAATAACAGATTCATCTTGTACGTTTTTTATCAAGAAGGAATCGCCACCCTCTGTTGCCCCCGTTTTCTATCTCTATGCAAACACAAGTGAACTAGCTGCTGGCTGTAGCTTCATATTTACCTGCAGACATGAGACTGGCATTGATCTTTTCAACCGCAACTCCACTCGACTCACTTTTGGTATCAGATGTCTGGATTTTGTTTTCCCCTCAGTGGTGCTAGTGATGAACGTCTGCACCTCCTCACTTCACCACTCCTTGGTTCTGCAGGTTGCCATTAATCGAGGAGCAGTAAAAGAAAATTGTGGCCACTATTGTATGTTGGACATGAAACACTGGGGGGTTTGTGCAGGATGTTGCATAATGATGACGCAGCGATTTAATGACTCAACGATTATCTCGGACCCATCAGTGGGTTCATTATCAAACTTTATCAAACGTCGGCTCAGGTCACCTGGGACCTCGACGGAGGTGAGTACCAGGTACGACCCACCACTCTTGTCTGATGGAAAACCATTGAGGAGAGCGAGTAGAGATTTGAGTCAAGCTGAAGTGCTGCAGTGGAAAAGAGGGATATCACAGAAATAGAAATATGTTTGAATTGTTTTAAGCAGTTACATCATTGTCCAACATGGCATGCTCTCTGCTATGATGTGCTGTGAAACCCTGCAGGAAACTGTATGCTGTAAACAGACACTGGCCACCCACAGGGCCCTCTTACATCATCTGTAATGTACTTCCACCAAGACAAAGAGTACACGTTACGTGAACTCATGTCAACACGAGCCTCATATGGAGGTTCGGTCTTTATACGTGAGGTCATGTACCACAGTTGCTTTGCAAAGCTGTTGTGAAATTCTACCTGGATCAGAGTCAGACGCCTGGATGTGACATTCAGGTGTCGCTGTATGAATGACTGCAGTTTGTCATGTAGCTGGATATGTGCTGTGTGCTGGAGAGAAGGACCCTGAATGTGATGTAGTGCTGTCGCTGAGGAACACAGTAGATCAGCTGTCCACAGGACATATTCATGAATGTTCAAAGTGAACTTTACTTTCAACAAGATGTGGCTCTACATCCAGTCTGCCGTATTATTATTATAATAATAATTATCATTTAGTCTCATGAAAAGGTTAGGGGAGGTTATGAGGTGCTGCCAGGACAGCAGTGATTCAGTGGCTTCGGGAAAACCAGCTCATTTCCCTGCGCGTCACTTTGCTGTTCGTTTCCTCTTCGTGACCAGAATCCTGAAGTTTAAGCCGACTGTTTGATGCAGCTGCTGCCTGGGATGATGGCCGCTGCTCCTACTCTGGCAAATCTCCTTTGGTTGACAACTTGTTCCCTCTTCCTCACCCTTTCTTCCATTCTTCCCCTCCATCCCATCATTCCGCTCCGTCTCCTGGAAGCCTGGGAACCAGCCGGAGAGACTTTAAAGTAGAACGGAGGCATGTTTGCTTTCGTCATGCAGTCACGGGGAGAGCGCTTATTTCCTGTAATTAGTTGGGAGTTGCAGTTAATAATTCGTGAAGAATGTGTTGGAAATTACTTGATTAGTCTCTTTTTAACTTGAGTGACAGCTGTGACATCGCGTGGACTCTGTTTCACACATTTTTGTCATGAATAAATAGAATATAAATGTGAAAACTTTTAAATGTCTTTTGCATCACAAAACAAAACAGAACAGTCAACAACACATTTATTTTTAGTCACGCCAGGCAGAGAAATACATTGAAAAATAAACATATGAAATTCAATGCCGTTAAGAAAACCACCATTGAACAAACCTTGTGTCTCCATTTCAAATAACTATCTCATGAAGAAATAAAATCTTCAGATTCCTTAATGAATGCTTTTTGACCATAAGAACTGATGCAAGTACCTTTATTATTTAAAGACGGTGGTGTAAAGGTGTAACTGTACGAGTGCTCAGTTACAAAAAATATCAATTCTGGCAGAGAACGGCTTTAAGGATTTTAGTAAAGCAATCGGAGGCCCTACGACACCCTAACTATTCATAAGTATGTGGTTCAGCATCTTGTCGAAATAAAGAGAACAATTAGAATTAAAACTGCAAGCAGTGATCTGCAGGCCGTCGCACGCTGCACGACGGGGATGCAGCAGGTCGGTGCCGCTGGATCCCCGACATGCAGCCCACGAGGCAGTTTTAATTCTTTTCTCGATCTCGTTCCTTATTCTTCTTTAAAAAAAAATTTCCTTTTTATGTCGGCTTTGACATCTTCAAAAACTCATGAAAGTTGGTGCCTGACGCAAGTTTAATGAGGTTTGGAGCATCGTTTGACCTTAAACATCAACTTCCTGTGTCACGGCGAAACATCAAACTTAGCCGCATCGCCCTGGCTATACTATATACTATATACTATATACTATATACTATATACTATATACTATATACTATATACTGTATACAATATAATATATACTATATACTATGTACAATATACTATATACAATATACTGTATACCATATACTATATATAATATACTATATACAATATAATATATACTATGTACAATATACTATATACTTTATACTATATACAATATACTACATACTACAGACTACATACTATACAAAAAAAATGACTTTTGGGTCACTTTTTGGACATGCTTTGTCTTTTTATTTTATTTTTTATTTTTTATCACATTTTGGACGAAATGCCACAGTATGACTTTTGGGTCATTTTTTGGCCACCACACCACGGGCACACCGATTGACGAAAACAAATTCTTTTGATAACTTTCAATTGCAAACATGTTAAGAGTGGACAGACTAAATTTGAAGTTGGTCCGACAAAACCTGTATGCGACTAAATTCAAAATGGCGGACTTCCTGTTGTGTTGAGTAATGGTGCAATGCCACTTTTTTGTACGTTTAGGGTGATAGTCATGTCCACCGAATTTCGTGCATGTCAGTAAGGGGCAGCACGGTGGTGCAGTGGTTAGCACCGTCACCTCACAGCAAAAAGATTCCGGGTTCAAATCCAGTCCTCGGCCTTTCTGTGTGGAGTTTGCATGTTCTCCCTGTGCTTGCGTGGGTTCTCTCCAGGTTCTCCGGCTTCCTCCCATCATCCAAAAACATGCACCTCAGGTCAGGTTACCTGGCGCTGCGCTAGTGGCAGCCTGCTGCAGCAGCTCCCTCCTGAGAGACCCCCTGCTGTAGTGAAGACATTTCCCCTCAGGGATTAATAAAGTGTATAAAATAAAAAAAAAATAAAAATAAAAATGTAGCCACCAGGGCCTCTGTTCAGGGAGCGCAAGCCATTTGGCCACGCCCACTCTCGACTCCGCTAAAATATGACATTTTTCGCCGAGAGAGACGGGTGTTCTAACTTTTGGGAGTTTTTGAGGATGATAAAGCTTCCAAAAATGCAGTTGTTTATGGAGAATAATAATAATCGCTTTAATAACAATAGGGCTTTCACACCATCGGTGCTCGGGTTCTAATAAACATGAAATTAAATGAAAAGTTTTGGAAAGTAGGCAGATATACAATGAAGTGACAACGAACTGTGACGTCGCCCTTTGGTTTGGGAACTGCTGTTCTGAAGCTTCGAGTCATTGGCAGTTCAGCTGTCGCCATCTTGGTGTTTTGGAGCCAGAAGAAGGGGTTGAACTTTGAGAACTATTATTTAATCATAACAGAATTATTTTTCAGACTGACCATAAAATCTCTGAGCAGCAGAAGTGAATTTAACAAATAACACTACAATGACGTGTGTAAAATATCATTTTATGAACTTGAGCCAGAGGGTTTTTTGACCAGCCCCTAGTGGCCCTTCGGTGGTATTGCACTTCAAGACACTTTAGCATTGGCTTCAATTTTCAGACCTGGAGACCACAACCATTTTGATATTGTTCATGTATAAAATAAGTGATGGACTGCGTTGTAATGGTTATAAAATTAAAAAAAAGCTACAAGACTGTTGCTTATAATGGGCTGAAACCTAACTCGGAACATTTTGTGTCTTTAACTGAGCACCACGCAGGTCCTGGTGTTCAATTAAATCAAACATACAGGGCATTAGCATGCCCAACAACATATTTCAAAACCAGCTTTTTGATCTTTGCAGTGAAAAAACTGAAAATGAGAAGTGAAATCATCACCTGCAGCCTCTCTTTATCCATCGAATCTGTTGTTGCAGATAAAATCCTGTTATTGCCCTTGACTGAATTCTTGAAGGTGTGTTTTTTATTTTTTAGATAGCCAAGCAAATACTGGAGATAAGAAACAGGAGCCTGAGAATCCACATACTTCAAACCATTCGCTGTACTGAGCAGAGCAGCACAAGACACATCTGTCATGTTGTCAACATGCTCGGGCGGCCTGCTGAGGAGGATTTCTCTGTGATGGCCTGAGTCTCAGCAGGTCCCTGGAGGAGTGTGTGTGTGTGTGTGTGTGTGTGTG
Source organism: Embiotoca jacksoni (assembly GCF_022577435.1). Lineage (NCBI taxonomy): Eukaryota > Metazoa > Chordata > Actinopteri > Embiotocidae > Embiotoca > Embiotoca jacksoni. The sequence continues at coordinate 1,939,013 of NW_027185404.1, read as the reverse complement.
TGTGTGTGTATTAGCATGGGATCATATATCAGTGCATGAGGAGCTCAGACAAAGAGGTCGCATTCAGCCATCCCGCCCTGAGGAAACGCAGCTCTTACGCACTGATGGAGGAACGGACGACAGATCTCTCATATGACTCCTCCTCCCTCCATAAGCCTCCATTCATCTGCACACACACACTCTTTATGATCCTCTTTCTCTTGATGTCTCACCTTTCTCTGCCCTCCTCAACCTCTCTGATCCATCCAGTGACTCTCACCATATCCTTCAGGGCTTTTTTCTCCTTTCCCCTGATATATTTCGATCCCCGTTATATCTGTGACTGACTCCCATCCTCTCTCGATCTCGCTCCTTCTCTCTTGCACTCTTTTCTCCTGGTGGTTTATATGCCGTCTCGCCTCCTCTCAGTCTTTTCTAAGTGCTCAGGGCTGCAGAATAATCCCCTCTGTGATTTCCCACTCTTGTCTTTTGTCTTGGCTTTGGCAATGCCGGCTTTATCCACTGTGACTCTCCGATTCCACGGCAAACTGAGTGCTATGATCAAGCACACAATCTCCTGACCTACTTGCATCAACCTCTGAGAGAAAAAAAAAAAAAAAAATTCTGTTTTCGCATATTTTTTGCATTCAAGAATCCATTTCCATTTTGGTCAAGTCAGTTGTGGAATATTTTAGCATCTTTCGGCTTGTTGTTTTGGTTTTCCAGCCTCAGTGCTGCGTTGGGCCACAGCGCACAGCAGACAGTTGTAAGATGGCGTCATAGGTCGAAGGTCACCTTGTGTCGACTTACACGCCCTCTGGACCGACATAATGCTTTTGGTATTTTAGAGTTCCAGGCAGCTGTTTCAGTAAAAGAAATCCGAAAACAGTCAAATCACCCTGTGTTCAGAGTCGCATAGTATTTCTTTGTACTTTTAGTACGTACTGCAGCTACCCTTAAAAACTATGTGCTGTTGCATGTAGTTTGTGCGCAATTGGGATATACTACTTCATCGTCAAAATGTTCCTGTGTTAGGATCCCTGTCCTTCCTAGTGTTGTCCATATGTTGGTGGGCGTGTCCCTGTGTTGGTGGGCGTGTCCCTGTGTTGATGGGCGTGTCCCCGTGTTGGCGGGCATGTCCCTGTATTGGTCGGCATGCCCCTGTGTTGGTGGGTGTGTCCCTGTATTGGTGGGCGTGCCCCCGTGTTGGTGGGCATGTCCCTGTATTTGTGTGGGCGTGTCCCTGTATTGGTGGGCGTGTCCCTGTGTTGGTAGGCATGTCTGGTGGGTGTCTGCAGCTCCTTAGGCTCCACCTGCTGCCCATCCACTCTGGCTCCTGACACAGCAGATCCTCTTCCCACTAATCACCTGAGCAGGAGATCTACTGGTCTTCCACTGTGTCAGTAGTACTGTCTTCCATCCTGCTCAACTCGGCCTTTGTTCTTTGGAGGATTTCCTGCAAAGCTGCCTGTCTTCTGCAATACTTTGCCAGAAGAATACTCACCTGAGTTCCCCTCCTCGTCAGCTGGCTGGTAATTCTCCACTCACCTACAATCTGCCGCATCTGCCTCGGAGTTAGTGCCCTCCCCTCTCTGGACTCCAGATCTTCCAGACCTCTGGCTTTCCCTGCCAGCGATCCCTCACCTGCAGATCTCTGGTCCCTGTATGCACCTGTCTGCCCAGCTGCCCAGCAGTAAAATCCGGTGGCTCCCCAAGTTCTCCGCTCCCTGCTGGATCTCCACTGGTGAAGCCAGCCTTTGACTCTCCTCTGCCCAGCGGCCCTCCACACTCATATGCTACCCAGTAGCTCGGGCTGAGCCCAGGACTGACTGGATGTTCTGCTCCCCTCACCTCTTGGACAATTACCTCATCACAACCTGTTTTACAAAAACATCTGGTTAACCTTCATTCGTGTTTTGCTTTTGGGTCCATTTTCGACACCATAACACCATAAACTTTAACCTTCTTGGTCATATCCGTCATGATCTTGGGGAGCCACCGGACATTTGTAGTAAAAAGAAAAAGGATGAGATACGGAACAAGTATTCCTTTTAATTCCTCTTCTTCTTCCTTTTGTGGGCGGAGCATCAGCACCACCAACTGTCTCGGCGGCTCAGTCGATGCGACTTATCTCCCGCTGCAGAGGATTGTGGGTCAGAACAGCCGGAGTAGCATGCTGACCTGCAGGCGGCAGAATACGACCAGATGTGGTAGAACATCCTGGTACTTCAGGCATAAACATGTATTGGGACATACTAACTCTTTTTCTATCATACTAAATAGTATGATGGTATGGATACTGGAACAGGGGGTCAGTAGCTATGAATATAAACAGTTTGCAAACAAAATTTATGAATCCATATAGTGACCAAAATTGGCTTGTTGAGCCGGCTGAAGATACAAACTAACAGCGAGAAGTGGATTATTCTGCAGAACTTCTTTGAGGTGTTAAAATGAAAGGCTGAAAAAACAACAACTTGAAAAGCCTCCTTTCAAGTCAAAGGGGTCGACTTCCTGCTGTCCACAGCTGTGTGGAGTTAGATTTATTTTTTTAAAGTTATGATACCTTCAACTCAAAATGCCAGATGACCTCTTGTGTTCGTTGACTTTTGCCTCTGCATATTCAGATTTTTTTTAATCCTTTTTAAAGACTGCTCCACACAAACACTTTTATGATGCGATGATGGTGTTTTTCTTCGTGCGTCAGTTCATCACAAGATCAACAATCACGAATGTGCTCGCAGGGTCGGCCTGTCGGACGCCAGCGAGTATGAATGGCGGCGTGATCTCTCAGCACAGAGTCATGAGGTCACCATGTTACAGATGTTCAGCTCAGGCTTGGCACACAACAATAGGATCATATTGCATAACAACGGCACAAATCCATGTTTGTTTTTATCATGTGGCAGATGAACAGTTGAACATTGTGAAAAGGAAGACAAATGGTGCATCCTTAACCAAAGATATGTAATATTACAGTATTTCTAATGTATTTCATCATCAGATTCCACTTCTGTAGCTGGATGTGCACACGTTTACATTGAAGGTTATTCATGTTGTTGCATCTACAGCTGGAAGTACATTATGTTCACCAGTAAAACAGCATGATTATTAGGTATAATCTGCAGCTAGCATATATACGTAGTATATAAGCTTGGTTTTTGTTTTGTGTTGCAGGTGATCGAGTCTCTGGGCATCATGATCTACAAGGCTTTGGACTACGGGCTGAAGGAGAATGAGGAGCGGGAGCTCAGTCCTCCTCTGGAGCAGCTCATTGACCTCATGACCAACATGGCCGAAGCCTGTCCCGACGAAGGCTACGAGGCCACAGAGGAAGAAGACGAGGCGGAGGATGACCCCGATAACATCGCCGGTGTGCACGGCTATGGAGAAATCCTCAAGGTGAGAGAAGCGATTGTGGTTGTCTGTGTTTGTTCAGACATCAGTGAGTATTTATGATGAACCGAACTAACACACTTTTTTTTTTTGTTGCATTCCAAACAAACCCCAGTAGCTATTGGTGGAAATGTAAAACACATCACTTCCTGGGTACAGGGTGAGGGCTGGGTCAGGATCAAGGTTAGGGGCAGGGTCATGGTCAAGGTCAGGGTCAGGTCACAAGGTCACACACACCGTGCAGTCTCCACGAGTGTCTCCAAAGGGAGTGTGTATTTGTAATAATAAATCAAAGAGACGTTTCTGCCGTCCACTTCGCAAGCTGCTGTGTTCCCAGTAAAAGATACTTTCTAGTCTAAAGGTCTGCAGCTTCAGTTGGAAATGCTGTCGACAGCATTTAAGGAACTGTGAAAATCAGATTATAAATTGAGGTTTGGTGCCAAATATTACAATAAACCAAAATATGCCATTTTTGAGACATTTTATTTCATGTCATTACTGCTGACCTGTGCATGTGTTCTCCCAATATCATCAAATCTTTTTTTTGTCACAGTATGTCTGGATAGACATTTACTACACAAAGCACTTCTACAAGTCAATCAAATAAACCTAAAGTCCACATTTCTATGTGTGTCGGTGGATGGTTGGATGTTTGGAGGAGAACTGACTCAGAGCAGCTTTGAAGCACAACGCTGCTAAAATCTGAACATTAGGTCTTTCTGGACCTTTTATTTACCTCAAACTTAACTGTGTTCGGAGAATCAATCTGGAAACTAAATATTACTTGAACCACATTGAAACAAAACAGATTTTGTTCAAGAGTTTATTGGTGATTTCACCTACAGTAACGCTGGATTTCCATTTAATGTTCTGCAGAAAAAAACAACCAAAGCATCACACAGTGCAGAAGAAAAATCATCAGCTCACAGTAACTGTTCCTGATGGTGTTGAAATGAGTCCAACTCTGACTTCATGTATTTGAAGCTTAATTGTTGATCCAAATGCACTGTGATGGGCAGTAGTGTAATTCTTGTACATTGTTAGGTCTTAGGAAGATGGAGTTGTCAGCAAAATCCTCACATTCACTTATGTTTTTATTCTATAACAATGAATCATAGGTTTTAATCTCATTGTAAGCTTTAAATATAAATGTTAATTTCAAAAGTGACTTGTAGATATGAGTGTTAAAGAAATATTTTGTCTGCAATGTACAAAAGTACAATGAACTTCCAGTTCTTGTGGAGAAAACCTCTACAGAGGGATTCCAAGATCAGATGAAGTCAGACAGATAACTGTTCAGGAAATGTGTATGTGGGAAAATGAAAATGTTAAAATGTCTCTGAACACAGAGATTAGAAGCACAGAACAGTCGGGGAGTCGAGTATTTCTGCTGCCCAACGGCGCAGACAGTCACTGTGTCAGTCCTCATATGGCCTCACACTGTTTACATAATGACCACACACACACACACACACACACACACACACACACACACACACACACACACACACACACACACACACACACACACACACACACACACACACACAACTGCTCTCCCTATTTTACTCTTTCTTGTGTACTGACCACAGATGACAATATTAACTTCCTCTAACTCAGAGAAACATTTTTATGTTAAAATAACAAATGAGTATTCAGTTCAACGTTTTGTGTGGCAGGAAGAAGTTTGTAGGGAGACGCTCGTCTGGTATTTTTGTGGTTCGGACAAATTGAATGCCAAGAGCATGCCGAGCGTCGACCAGAGGTCCTTCTGTTCCTCGGAGAGAAACAAGGACGTGTTCTGTCATCACTGGTGTGTGTGTGTGTGTGTGTGTGTGTGTGTGTGTGTGTGTGTGTGTGTGTGTGTGTGTGTGTGTGCGTGCGTGTGTGCGTGTGTGTGTGTGTGTGTGTGTGTGTGTGTGTGTGTGTGTGTGTGTGTGTGCGTAGCGGCAGCATGGCGGACCTCAGGCAGATCCGTCTTGTGAATTGTGTTCAGCCGTCAATAACAGTTATGTTTTTTGGTATTTTGGCTCCAGTGTGTTTGACGAGACCGTCTCGTGCTTTAAACCCAAAATGACACACGGACAGATATTCTGCCTGAAGGTCGTTGTTGTGCTGTTGATGTAGTTAATGAGCCAGCAATCAAAAAAGGCAAATTAATCCTGTATCATGTCATGCTGGAGACTACTAGACTTTCTGCTTGTGTTTATGAGCGAATCCAGGGACTTTCCAGCTTGTCAGCATCGTCTGATTGGTGATATAATAGTTGACCTGATCTGCCTTTTTACCCTGAAACATCATGAGGTGAACGCCACAGTAGATTTAGATGTTTCTATATAATGGTTGCGTGAACTGTCTTCTGAAAGCTCTTCGCTTTCTCTGTTGCAGCTGTGTACAGCTCATCTGCCCGGCCTGTCCGACGCCCCCAGTCACTACCAGGCGGTGTGTCGGGCTCTGTACACAGAAACCAGGGAGCTGCGCACCTTCCTGGAGAAGATCAGGAGTGCCAAAGAGGTGGGTGATCATCGCCTTCGTCACAGCTGTGAGCTCAAGGCTCAGAGACGTTAGTTACAGGTTCAGCCATCAGATAAGTGCTTCAGTTACACATTATACAGCTGATATCGGACATCGTTCAGTGGGTATGGTGACTGCATAAACTCTTTCATTATCTCATTTTAAAACAAAGCTTGAACTTCCTACCTCTAATGAAAGGTCACAGGATGATCACTGACCTTTAAAGTTCCCGTTAAGGTCACAGATTTATCACCCCGCTGACCAGCATGACTCCTTCTCGGTACCGCTGACAGTGAAGTTAACGTGAGAGCTGCTGGTACCTCCTGTAAAAAATTATCATTCATATAACTGTGTTTGAGACACGTGATTAGTCTGCGTATAAAGCTTCTCAATACAAAACACTAAATTTAAGAAATAGTTTTCCTGATTATATTCTCATATATGTTGCTACTATAAAACATATATATAATATTTGATTTAAAGTACGACTGTATTATAAAACATTCTGTTCACATGTAGCCAAGATAGTAAACTAATATTTAAGCTACAGACAAAGACAACAACATTTATATAACAAGCATAAATCAGTCTCATTGACTGGAGTTGGAGGATATTTTCTGCTCTTGTGTATTCAAGACTCAAGTGAGGACACACTTTGATGGATCTGTCCATCACCTCTGCTGCACTGTGGCGTGTAACAGACGTGGACATGAGATAGACACACAGAGGCGTGAAGACGGCGGTCAGACAGCTGTGTTTCCTGTGTGACACGGCAGAGACGGTCAGCTGATGCAGAGACGTCCGTGTAATGACTGTGGACAAAGAAATGAATGGAATATACACGTGATGCCATGTGACTCATGCCATGACGTCAGCCTCAATAACTCCGATTCACACCTCAGCCTCTTCACTTTTTCTGCATTATTCACAGATAATAACATTACTAGAAACCTGACAAACTCAATTTTACACCAGAAATCAAAACCTCACAGAGCACAACCCTTAAAATGCATTCATTCAGCTTTTATTTAGATCTGGAGGCATCATTGAGAGCATGATCTCATTTTCAGGTGAGAACATAATAAACACAGAAAATACAGAAAAGAAAAGCACACAGACAAACAACAAAAGGACAAATTCAGTTGCGTGCTAGAGCAGAGTAATTTATATTCATAGATATGAACTGACCCCGAGCTGTGTTTAATGTGTATTGTTAAACCAAATGTGAGCAGCATAGACACTAAATGCAGTTTCCCAGAATTCACTATTTGCATGGACTTGTGGGCATAATGACTGTAGTTAAGAAGGAAGAGATAGATGATGCCTTTATAGATAAATAGAAACCAGTGTACTGTTGGAGATGTCCAGTGATGAGTGAAATAGTTGTCACCAGTAATAAATGTAAGAGGATGGAGGCAGTCTGACGTTTTCAGGAGAGCAGAGGAGGGTTTTATTTTTTCATACATGTCATAAAGGAGCCACATGCCACCAGAGAGGACCACAGCTGTCTCTCTGTATCACGGTATTATTAATGTGGTGCACAAATAAAAATATTAAGGTTTAAACTGGAGCACATGAAGAAGTCATACTGATGCTTTTTGACATGTTGTGGGGACGATGTCTCCTTGTCTATCAGTCAAAAGGAGAGTTTAGCGACACATTCATAACACTTAGAGTCTGGCTTGTTTACACAATGACACAAAAGGGTCACCCCCCCTTTAAACCTCCCCCCCCCCACACACACACCTGTAATTTCTGCACAGTCCTTTGAAAAAAATTATTTGGTATTAGTATTATTAATATAGTTTAAGTTTGAGTTATGATATAGCCTACAGTAAATCAGATAAATGTAATGCAATGTTTGTGTGTTTTAGTTTGTTGTATAATATAATATAATATAATATAATATAATATAATATAATATAATATAATATAATATAATATAATATAATATAATATAATATAGGCTCCTGTGGTTTGCCTTACTGTACACTTAAAAATATGACCTCACATGATGGAGGTGCTGTTTAAGAGGGTTTTCCAACCGGACATGTTCAACTGGACATTTTCATCCTGAAAGTGGTCAAACTATTACACAATAGTGAGTAAAACTAACAAAACACCAGCTATCAGCAGCTTTGATACAAAGTGGGCCAGAGTCACCCAGCAGTGTTGTACGGTCGTCACGGTGGGAGGCAGCCGTGCAGCGTGTGGATGACGGGCCGAGCTCTCGCTGCCCACCGGCTGACGGGTCCAAGTGAGCCACTGTGAGGAAATAGTGATGTGTTTGTTGTGCATGTCAGACATAGATGACCACATCTGCAGACATGCTGACTCTCATCCTGCCAAAAGTGCTGAGTTCAGGTTCCCATGGCAGTCATTCACAAAGACATGATTCAAGTAATCATTGCTGCATAGATATTTTTACAACTAGTCTATGTTGATGCTCCCCTCGGTGTCTTATTGATGCCTGTTAGAGGTCATGTGTCCGTCTGCAAGAAGGAGGCTGGCAGGTGAGTTACAGATATTTCCCCAGTGATCAGTGATTAAATGTTGTCTACTTGATGAAAAGGCGTGAGGAGGGGCAAATGAAAATGAGCTGAGATTATTACTCTTTCATCATAGATGAATTATTGATTCATTTCTCATTCCCCCAAGTCGACATCAGGCTGTTCCTCTAAACAGAAAGCCAAGTCTTGTTGCTGCACAGGGTGTCTAATGTTTTTATTCTTTGACCCGTTTATTACGATCCAGCGTCATGTTGGACATGTTGGACATGTTGGACATGTTGGCCCATGGAGGACTTTCTCCTCTGGAACATTTTGGAGCTCAGCTGTGCGTTAGAACATTTGTCGTGTTGAGTATGTGTGTGTGTGTTTCACCTCAGGGTTCCTTCCTGCTATGCACTGCTGCTGCTGCCCTTTTAGTGTGTAATGCATCTGAATGAATAGAGGGGATTTGGTTGGTTACATAAGAGGGAAAGGACTTTTATTGCAGGCTGAGAGAAGCTTTAAAAACAGGAAAGTTAGGGACTGCAGCAATTGTAAACTGAATTAATCACCATTGTTGTTTTCATATATATATATATATATATATATATATATATATATATATATATATATATATATAATATGTGTATGTATCGCAAGAGAGAGAGAAGGAGATTAAAACAAACTGTCAAATTGATTGACCTGATTATGTTTTTGGTTCTTAAAAATTAGGTTAAAGGAAATAAACACAAGGAGGAGATATCAGAAAATAAGACAAGTGCGTGAATATGTGATTGTTTCTGTGATTGCATATTCATGCCCACATGGATGCATTCACAGACGAGTGTGAGCAGGATGTGTGGGTGTGTATCTGTTGTGTGATTTTGTTTTTTTAATGTTTTTTTCCTGTTAATCTGTGTGTATACGTTTTTCTCCATGTTTTTCTGTGCTTGTGTGTTCTTGGTGTGTGTTTGTGTGTCTCCACTGCATATGTGTGTGACATACCCCCACGTCTCAGTCTCTTTGGAGCTGTTCTGTCCCACACGGGATCCATTTTTATCCGACCACTGCTACCAAAGTGTTCCTTTGTCTCTCCACAAAGACGCCTCCTGCTGCTGAATTAGCGGTGATATACAGAAACAACTCAGACTCTTATTTGCTCGAGGATAAGTGCTTCTTGTCAGCTGTTGAGAGAATGAATTGAAGAGACAGAGAGCAGAATTAGTGAGGCCGTAGATGTTAGTCATTATTTGCAGCAGTAGAAATGTAGATTTTGTCCACACGAGGGTGAATTTTCATGATTTAATTAAAATGCAGTACATGCAGATAACGCTGCTCAGTCAACCTTTTGAAATGGAAGTATGCGGCTTTGATGTCATCTGGAGTTGTGCTGCTCATCCAAATGAGATAATGGTGTTTAAAAGCATTTGAGCTCATCTCTCTTTATGCTCTTCACTGGCTAGATTAGCAGTGTTTTAATTTGATGGGCTGTTATAAACCATTAAGCACTGCAGCATCACCTCGTGACTCTGAAGTACTGTATTCACTGTACACACGCTGACCTGTGATGCATTGTGTTGTGAGTGACATTATGTAACCCGACAGTGGAGACAGCTGTTTTCTGGCAGCATGATGGTGAATTGTAATTTCCTGGCTGGGTTGAGGTTTAAACTCTGCAGTCAGCTGAGCAGACTCTCCTCATCGTCTTATCGGTCCTCCGCTGTGACACGACAACAACAGTCTCAGTTCGGGTGAACAGATGTTCCACTTTATGTGAGACTGAACAGCGTTTTTGTCCCTCATCCTGCGTCACACATATTAAGATAATGTCCCACATTTTGCTTGGTCTAGTTTTCAAATGTCAACAGAGCCGGGCTAGATGCTTTTCTAAAATGTCCCCGAGGCGGTGAAGAGATCAGGGGAGGCTGTCCAACTGTGCATACATGGGTCAAGTGCAGGTTAGTCTGTCACAGAGTCACAAGCAAGTCCAAATTCAGCGTCAGAAGAAATGTTTGGCTCCATCTGTGGATGAGTTCCTACTGAAACCCCAAGATGAACTAGACAGATACAGAAACACTGTGCAGCATGCCAACCATGCAGCTCAGCAGACTGTGGTGGTGAACTTTCACTGTAGAAGACCATCTACTGTGAAACCTGAGCTCCTTTTCAAGCTTACTATTACTTTATATGGGATTTGAGGAAAGTTGCATTCAATTAAAATGTATTTTTATTTCCTCCCTGACATGTTAAAGGCCTAAACTGTAACCTGCTTCGTCATGTTAGACATTATGTCAGAATTTCAGAGTACCTTTCAGCACTGATACATCGCCCACATTGTCCCACATGAACATCCGGAGGGAACGCCTGCCTACTGCTTTAAATGAAAATACAAAATAAAACTCTCCTTCCTGCTATTAAACACACACTCACACATGCTGACGTTGTCTCCTGTTGAACTTTGACAGCAGCAGAGGAACGCGGGCCTCTGTCCGGCTCACTGTGTCTTCCAACACTATAATGGCTTTACGTTGTGCAGGTTCACACGGGTGTCCAGATTCCTGTTGACTGCCTGAGGTTCACCTGTTTCTCTTTACTTCTACTTTACATACAAAGTAAAAAGAAGGAAACACGCTGGTTATTCAAGAAGACTCAAGAAGCTTTAGCATAGTGATTATTGTAATGACAAAATCCCAACAAAAAAAAATCCCAGAAAGACAGATAAAAGTTCAAATTGAATTAACTTCTGTGGTGAAACCTAAGACTTCTAGTCTATTCAAATAAAAATAAATGGTGTTTAATGTCTTAGCTTAGCATTTTAGCAGATGTTTAGACTGGACAGGTGGTACAGATTACATTGTTCAGGTGTCTGTAGAAAGCCATGACTGCAACATTTAGCCAGGACACATTGATAAAGCCATCATCAGTTTTATTAATTACACTTGTGCATTCCCTCCTGACATATCAAAATATACATCAGGAGGGAAAATAAATATTTTTCTTTAATAAAAAGTCAAACATATCACCTACTCTTTCATTTTATGGACAACGAGTATCTTGTGAGCTGAACTACTGGTTAAACAAATGCTTGTTGTTCACATAAAAGAAGCTCATTCATCTGTGTGTGAAGCTCTCGGACATTTTCATTTTGTCGAAGTAGCTCTCGGCGGTAAAAAGATTGTGGAGCCCTGTTACAGACTTTCAACGGTTCTTTTCAGCTTAATGATTCCTAGAATACGTACCGCGTTGTTGAGATGTGACCGCTGATGCATCACACGTCACAAGCTCCTTCCACTGCTCTGTAAACTGAAGCTGAATAATCTCCAGTCAAAGAAACATTTTTCTTTTCAACGAGGGTAACGTCATTTCAGGTTTACCTGGAAACAGAGCTGGGACTGTGTTGGTCAGCATAAACTGGCTTTTCAATCATCTGTTTTTAGGCTTTTCATTTTCATGATATATCACATTGCTTTTCTGATTTCTTCTATAATTCGAGCTCCTTCTCTGTTTCCACCAGAACCTCCGTAAGATGGAGCAGTCGTCTGAGGAGCCGCGAGACCTCAACGAGCTCCAGAACGCTGACTGGGTACGCACTCTGACCTCTGACCTCTGACCTCTGACCTTCTTTCTTCTCATGAAGTCTAACTGACAAACCAACACCCCCTTTTTTGAGTGATACCAGAGATTCTCCAGAACGGCATTTTTTTTTTTTATACGGAAACCTATATGAATGCATGAATTACTGTAAAGAGACAAAAGCACCATGTGGATGAAGCCTCCTGATTCTGTGTGCACGTACACAGCAAATTCACATCTTTGGAATAAACTGAGTTCAAATCAACAATTTTTGTTACATGTGAGACCATCGAATTCGCTCTCAAGCAGTGAAAGAAACTCTTTTCTTGGAGTTGATTCTTACAACTTTTCAGGAGTTGAACCTTGAACTCTTTGGGAGTTAAAACTGGACTCCCATTCAGGGTAAATTTACTTGAACCTTGAGTTGTTTGAAAGTGAAACTCTTTCACAGTGTTAACAGTCAACACTTAGAAGGGTGAATTGTTTGACATTCAGGGAGTTACAATTTCACCACACCATAAACATTTTAGGTCAGACTGACAACAAGACAACAACACACTCATCACAAATCTATATTTAACAATTATGTACAGTATGAAACAATTAATGATGCAGGAAAACTTTGTATGACAAGTTGTAAAATAACCAATGTATTAGTGCCACTATATCTTACGTTCCTACATTGTACACTTATGGTTTTGAATGATAGCCCCATTTTATTTATCATTATGTCTTCATTGAAATATTAATAAACAGCACGTTTTAACGAAACTAAATATAATTTCTGTCCATCACTTTGATTTAATTTGG
>NW_027185404.1:1913752-1918752 GCF_022577435.1 Embiotoca jacksoni | reverse complement strand
CGCCTCCCTCCCCGGCTGTAAACTAATATCTCTTCTGAACGCTGAGAAATAAAGTAAAACTGAACAAAAAGTCAGAGCGACGGCTAAACGGTGAAACCGAAGCCTGGTGATGTCGTCTCTGAGGAATCTGACGCTGTAGAAAGACAGTTCTGTTTCAGCGGGAGGTTTCAGGGCTCTCCTAGATCCTATCAGCCGTGGCTCTTTATCTGTCGCTTGTCCCCCCCCCCCCCCCCCCCCCCCCCCCCCTCCCCAAAAAAAAAAAAAAAAAAAAAAACCAACAACCAAAAAAAAACTATTCAGGTTGTTTTTACGCTTTAAATATTCAGGACCTCTCAGATATTACAGTAGGAATCAGGCGGCCTGCTAGGTGTTTGGATTGTTTTATTGTCAGCACAAACCAGACTCCCTTTCAAGGACTTAGCTGTCCCCCAAAAATATATACTGCAGGGGCTGACAGGAGAGAGGAGCTCTTTTTTTTAGGTGTTCAGAGTTTAAATATTTCATTAAAAGCAGCATCCATGCTCTGCGTGTAACACCGGCCTGCTCCTTCGTCTCCCCTCAGACCACCTTAACTCCTCCCTGACCTCTTTCACCCTCTGATGGATCTCAAACCTCAGTCCTCTCTGACAGGAGTCATTGCATCCTTTCATTTTCCCTCCCACTCAATCCCACTGTGGTTTGTCAGTTTCCCTTTGAGGGATGAGATACTCAAGAATAATTGAAAAATATAATCCAGGGAGGATGCAAGGAATCACAAGAGGAAGAGTTTTGGGATTCATCTCAATTGCTTTCACTCTTTATGTCTGTGTGACCGTCACTGTGTGGATCTGTGCAGATGAGTTTAGTCCATACATGGGCAGGAGGACGTCCAGCAGTCTGTCTCTGAACAACGGATCGGCATCTGCCAGAGATGAACCGTGTGGATCTCACTCTGTACCGCAGAGGAAGAGACTCCTGAAGGCTCCCAGCCTCGCCGAGCTGGACAGCTCCGACTCCGACGTGAGTGTGTTTCTGTGTTTGGATTGGATTTTTTAGAAAAGTGCACCTGGCATGTGCGGAGCAAATGATGACTGAGATGCTTGTTTATTCCAAACGTACAGGATGAGATTTTTGGGCGTAAATCAGCCAGCAGCTCCAGTGTGGCGACATCCATGATGGATGACACATCCCCGGAGGCTGCGGTGGGGAAGAAAAGTGAGTCAGGAAATGTTTCTGCCTCCCCGTCACAGCTCACTTACCTCCTTCACTAAACCACAAGATAACAATGATGGATGAGTTTTAATCTTACGGCCTCGTCAGCCATGTTTTCACAGTCTTTTCTTTTTCTTTTGGATCAGTTGTTATTGAGCCCCAAATTAACCAAACAACGGATGCTGCTTCCGTTTGTCTCCTACATCTCTTCTCCTCCATCTATAAACACCAGCTCCACCCATGTTCCTTCCCATCTCCTCCACACCTCAGCCAGAGAGGCGTAAGGCCCCCCCGAGGAGGCACTCCATCGAGAAGGAAACGCCAACCAACGTCCGACAGTTTCTGCCGCCCTGCAAACAGAACTCCAAGTCTCTGGTGAGTCAGATCCTCCTGTATCCTCCTGAATCCTCCTGAATCCTCCTGAATCCTCCTGTATCCTCCTGTATCCTCCTGTATCCTCCTGTATCCTCCTGTATCCTCCTGTATCCTCCTGCATCCTCCTGTATCCTCCTGAATCCTCCTGCATCCTCCTGTATCCTCCTGAATCCTCCTGTATCCTCCTGTATCCTCCTGTATCCTCCTGTATCCTCCTGAATCCTCCTGTATCCTCCTGTATCCTCCTGAATCCTCCTGTATCCTCCTGTATCCTCCTGTATCCTCCTGTATCCTCCTGAATCCTCCTGAATCCTCCTGTATCCTCCTGTATCCTCCTGTATCCTCCTGTATCCTCCTGTATCCTCCTGTATCCTCCTGTATCCTCCTGAATCATCCTGTATCCTCCTGTATCCTCCTGTATCCTCCTGTATCCTCCTGAATCCTCCTGAATCCTCCTGTATCCTCCTGTATCCTCCTGTATCCTCCTGTATCCTCCTGAATCCTCCTGTATCCTCGTGTATCCTCCTGTATCCTCGCGTATCCTCCTGTATCCTCGTGTATCCTCGTGTATCCTCGTGTATCCTCGTGTATCCTCGCGTATCCTCGCGTATCCTCGTGTATCCTCCTGTATCCTCCTGTATCCTCCTGAATCCTCCTGTATCCTCGTGTATCCTCCTGTATCCTCGCGTATCCTCCTGTATCCTCGTGTATCCTCGTGTATCCTCGTGTATCCTCGTGTATCCTCCTGTATCCTCCTGTATCCTCGTGTATCCTCGCGTATCCTCGTGTATCCTCGCGTATCCTCGTGTATCCTCCTGTATCCTCGTGTATCCTCGCGTATCCTCGTGTATCCTCGCGTATCCTCGTGTATCCTCCTGTATCCTCCTGTATCCTCGTGTATCCTCCTGTATCCTCGTGTATCCTCGCGTATCCTCCTGTATCCTCGTGTATCCTCGTGTATCCTCCTGTATCCTCCTGTATCCTCCTGTATCCTCGTGTATCCTCCTGTATCCTCCTGTATCCTCCTGAATCCTCCTGTATCCTCCTGTATCCTCCTGTATCCTCCTGTATCCTCGTGTATCCTCCTGTATCCTCGCGTATCCTCCTGTATCCTCGTGTATCCTCGCGTATCCTCCTGTATCCTCGTGTATCCTCGTGTATCCTCGTGTATCCTCATGTATCCTCGTGTATCCTCGCGTATCCTCGTGTATCCTCCTGTATCCTCGTGTATCCTCGTGTATCCTCGCGTATCCTCCTGTATCCTCGTGTATCCTCGCGTATCCTCCTGTATCCTCGTGTATCCTCGTGTATCCTCGTGTATCCTCATGTATCCTCGTGTATCCTCGCGTATCCTCGTGTATCCTCCTGTATCCTCGTGTATCCTCGCGTATCCTCGTGTATCCTCCTGTATCCTCGTGTATCCTCGCGTATCCTCCTGTATCCTCGTGTATCCTCGTGTATCCTCGTGTATCCTCATGTATCCTCGTGTATCCTCGCGTATCCTCGTGTATCCTCGTGTATCCTCGTGTATCCTCATGTATCCTCGCGTATCCTCCTGTATCCTCGTGTATCCTCGTGTATCCTCGCGTATCCTCCTGTATCCTCCTGTATCCTCCTGAATCCTCCTGTATCCTCCTGTATCCTCCTGTATCCTCGTGTATCCTCCTGTATCCTCGCGTATCCTCCTGTATCCTCGTGTATCCTCGCGTATCCTCCTGTATCCTCGTGTATCCTCGTGTATCCTCGTGTATCCTCGTGTAACCTCTTGTATCCTCCTGTATCCTCCTGTATCCTCGTGTATCCTCCTGTATCCTCCTGTATCCTCCTGTATCCTCGTGTATCTTCGTGTAACCTCTTGTATCCTCCTGTATCCTCCTGTATCCTCGTGTATCCTCCTGCATCCTCGTGTATCCTCGTGTATCCTCGTGTATCCTCGTGCATCTTTGTGCATCCTCGTGTATCTTCGTGCATCTTCGTGCATCCTCGTGTATCCTCGTGCATCTTCGTGCATCCTCGTGTATGCTCGTGTAACCTGGATATGAAATGAACTATTTGAGTTTTTTTCAGTCAGTAGATTAGAGTTTAAAAACAGCATAAGTACAGTAAGGATTTAAATAGAAATTTGTAACGTAATCTGACAAAATCCCACAATGTGTTAGTATTAAAGCAAGTTTAATGCATTTTCCTGTTTCCCCTGGATGTTTGAGGGCAGGTCACAGTATACTTAATACTAGAGGAACAGGGTGAGATGGAGGGTGGGGTTGATAAGAACAGCATCAGGATCTCAGAAAAGGAAATAAGGAGGAATTGAAACTAAACACACAGCGCCATGTGTCTTCTCCGTTTGCCCCGCCTCCTGGATTTCTCCCCTCTCCTTTTTTCCCAAACTATCCAGAGTACTCACTTTGTCAAACTCTCCCACATACACCTCCACCTTCTCTCGTCCAGGTTGGGATGATAGCCTCATTTCCCTGCTGGACTCCCTTCCTCCTCCTCCTCCTCCGCCCTTCTCCCTTCACCCTCCACCCTATGCGGAGCTCCCACCCTATCGAGGTGTTTGTGTTGGGCTTGATGAAGGCAGTTTTTGCTCTGTGCAGGGGCGTTTACGTCAGAGGAAGAGAGTCAGCCAAGGTTTGCCAGCCTCCCCTCGGTCTGTCCCGGAATAATAACTCTGTAGCTGCCTATCCTCTCCTAACGCTTCACTAGAGATCGTTCACTTAGAGCAGAGCTGCTGCCACGCTAGACTCAGGACAATCAACTCATGACCAGTATCATTCACTTCATTGCTTTGGATAACATTTTAAAACTCTGCAAGTAGGTAGCTCCATTAAAATTACATTTCAACCTGCTCTAATGTAGAACAAATAATGTATTAGTTTATTCGTCTGATTTTTTTTATTTTATTGTTGGCTGTGCCAGGTTTTGGCTGTTATACTGTTTCTTTTTTAGATAACTTTTCTGTGCTTTCTGGTCCTTTATTTTTATTATTCAGTTAGAGAGAGACCAGGAAATATAAAGAAAGAGAGGTGAAGTGTACCAGACCTCTACTTTTATACATTCAAAAAACTGTTTAGGATCGTTTTGTCATATATTTCTGTGGACTGAAAATTGTCCTGTGTCTCTTCTCCTTGTGTCTGGTCACGAAGCAGCGTACTGTAGCTGGACTCACGACACAGAGCATTAACCAGAACAGCGGTCAGTCAGAGACTCATGATGTGAGACAGTTAAAAAGGTCCTTTAACAGGATGCAGGATCCTGACCAGCAGACATGCATACTAATCACATGAGGCCCGGTACATACAGTACCTCAATGGCCCCACCTCAGGCCTGCCAGGAAGATCAGTGCACTGTGAGCTCTCTCAACCCAAACCGAACAGAACTGGTTCTGAATACTGATGAGTTCCTAGAATGAAAAGCTATGAAATACCTCAAAG
>NW_027185404.1:1833752-1906252 GCF_022577435.1 Embiotoca jacksoni | reverse complement strand
AGCATCTAAAGGGGCTGGAAAAGCTTCAGCAGCAGCAGCAGCAGCAGCACCTGCTAAATCAGAGAAATCCTCCGGCAGCCCACAGCGCCAAGGCATCCATAAGACCATGTCCAAGTAAGAACTGCACACGGCAGGATTCAGTCTGACTTGGGTGTCGTAGCTATAAATAAAGGCAACCCTAACCCGAACCTAACATCAAACAAATGCTGCAGTATTGAACACAGCATGCGCTCCTCATCACAAACTGCAGCACTGACACACATAAACATGGTGGTTGTAGTTGCTGCTGGAACATCCTGTCCTCAACCAGCTGATTCCTCCGGTTCACTTCTTCTTGACTGTCTGTCTCTGACATCTAGTGGACAAAGTTACAATTACCACACTTTTAAGTAGTCAGCTACTCTGTGTTCGACACTCCTTATATAAGCAACAAGGAAATTAGAAAATGGTGAATGCTTTGATCCACTCAGTTTTATTATTTGACTAATATTATTTATGAATCAATTTTGTCCTATATTTCACTTCCGGCACAAATCACTCCCTTAAACCACATCTCATTCTCGGCACATTTCACTTTTTGTACAGGCTTCAAAAAAGGAAGATATAATATGTGTTAGTCGTGAACCTTCACATGCTGAAAAATAATCCAAATGAATTTAGACTCTTTGACCTCTGAACTCTGGGTCATAGCTTCAGAAAGTAACACATTAATTTAAACTGTTCGTATATGGAAACAATCCTGCTGTGTTTCTGCCCCGTGTAGGTTTTCAAAGCACGGCTCTTTAAAGTCTCACGAAGAGCTGGAGCTCCCTTCTGAGCTGACGGAGGACTGGGCCACCATGGAGGTGTGTGTGGACTGCAAGAAGTTCATCTCTGACATCATCGCCTCCAGCAAGCACAGCCTGTCACTGGCCACCAAGAGGGCTCGCTTAAAACGCAAGACGCAGTCCTTCTACTTGTCCTCCCCTAAAGGCAGGGAGGAGTACCGCCCCTCCGAACGAACAATCAACGAGATCTGAAACGCCTCATCTCTCCGTCTGGCTGCTTCCAGCTCCGATGGCACAAATCTAAAGGCTCGACTGTGGATACGACCTCGGTGTCAGAAAGGCTGGTGTGAACCTCGGTGGTGGACAGTGTGGTTTTGGTTGCTGTGTCCTGATCATCATGTACAGCTCCTACAGCAGACTGTAGACCTGCAGGTCCTTTTGGATTTCTGCAGCATCACTTGTATCATAGAGGATCCCTTCATCTCCGGCCGCAGATGTTTGAACTAAACAGAGAAGAAGGAAGTGAAAATCAAAGGGGACTGACTTCCCTCCCTTCTGATGGCACAACGGTCATCCACCCCAACTCACATCCAGCTCAAAGCACAATACAGGAGAGAGATCGTGTTGGAAACAGAGTGGCGCTCAAAAAAATACAGAATATCAAACTCTACATTTTGTATGGGTCCTAATTTAGTTTTTTACGTGTGCGTGTGTGAACAGTAAATGATTGTTCAATAAAATGTCACCCCTTTGTTTTTCTCTGCTGATGATGCTCAGGGAGATGTTCCCTCCTCTCTGCTGATCGGCCTACTCTGAACTTTGCTTCTGTTGTTTTGTTTTTTTGTGGAATTAAAGGAAAACATTCCCCATATTTGATTTTCCTCCAAAGATTACACCACAAAAACAAACATTAGTGTTTGTTTTTATGGTGATTAGTGCTATAAAAAAAAAAGACCTTCCTTCTCATCTGCATGTCACCCAAGGCAGTTATTTCTTTGGTGTATATTTGCAGTGGTCTCGCAACCAAGTCTCCCTTCAAAATAAAACGAAAACGCAATGTTCAAGGTTCTTAAGAAACATCGTTAGGTTGAGTTTAACTCAAAAACAAAACTAATTTGCATCTGTGTTGGTGTGCTTTGATTGGTGCATGGAGGCATGTGCATGACATCACCTGTGTCCAACTAAGCCACGCCCACTTCAAACCAGTGAGGAAAGCACAAGCAAAACATCTTTCATGTGAAAGAACCCAAACTGTCCAAACTTTGACAGAAGATGTTGAGGTCATGTAGATTCTCATCAGTCGTAGCTTGAGGAGGATTGAGAAAAGAAAGTTTGAGGGCCTTTAAAGCACATTGCCTGATCATTACTTACTTATGAGCACAGCAGAAATATAAACATGATTACTCTACGTTGGATTTTTCAGACTTGCCTTTTAATAATTTACATGAAATATGTGCATATTTTTGTAGTTTTTTTTATCTACCTTAACATTGATGAATATATAGTATATGTTAACTCCTCCGCTTTTCTTTACATTGAGTTCTTGTGTGTGTATGTTTGCATTGTGTAAAGAGTAGTCATGATGAAATGCCTCATGTACAGATGATGAAATCCATGTTCACTGTAAAGGCAGCAAAACTGACATCACTGTCCTGCTGTCTAACAATAAGTCTTAATATTATGCCTTTTTGATTTCCTCTCGTCACTTACTGGCAGAAAAGTACGACCTGCCTTGTGTCCTGGATGTTCATTTTATTCTTCATCACATTCCTCATCTTCCTCCATATTTCTGCCTTAAAAGTTGCCTTTTATGATCACTCTCGTACGTTGAACAGTCATCTACTGTTGCTGTACATACTTTGTTTCTAATGGTTTGTTTGTAGATCAGGTGTGTGTTGCCTCTGATGACAGCGTCTCTGAGAGGGAAGCAGTCCCAGTGCGGTGTGTTCAGGTCCAAGAGGAGGGGAGGAGTGGGGAGTCTGCAGAGGAGAGCTCACAGTGTGACAGACAGCATCATGCATGTACTACAGAGTAGCTTGTACCTTCAGTCTGTATTACCTTCAAGCTGTAACTCCCTGCAGAGAGTGCAACAAATGATGACAACAACAATAAACTGTAATGCAATACCTGACGACTGTCTTCTGTGTTTTATTTTGAAATATGCAAAACACAAGGCAGGGCAAGTGTATTTGTAGAGCACATTCCAACAACAAGGCAATTCAAAGTGCTTGACATAAAACCATTAAAAGCATCAAAACATAACGCAAAAGAAAAGGACATTTACCAAACAATTAAGAACAGTTATTAAAACATTAAAAACAGTCATTAAAACATTAAACAAGGTAAAAATAGAATAAAAGTTACAGTGCAGTTTAAGAAATAAAATACAATAGTAAAATGAGGAAATGCAAGAAATGTATCAATATCTTTAAATCTGGTTCAATTAAAGGTAGCATCAAACACAAACTTCTTCAATCTTGATTTAAAGCATCTGAGAGTCTCAGCAGACCTGCAGCTTTCTGGGTCTTTGTTCCAGATATGTGGAACATAGAAACTGAACGCAGGATATTCTTCTCCTGGTGGAAGTCACTTTTATATTCATCTTATTTCTTGGTTTCATTTTACAATTTCTAGTGCCGAACAACTAAATATGTTGTACATATTTGGCCTCCAAAGATGTTTTATTTTTTCAATTAAAGATACACAACTTAATTTACGTCATTTGACCATAATTATTACCATATCTGTGTGAATTTTTTCAAACATTTTGAAAAATGAGAGCAGATAAATAAACAAAACCACAAAACTTGATCAACATTTCAAGTGGGGAGCAACTACAACCATTACACCTGGGAAAAGTCATTGAGTCAGTTTTGATGCTCATCACAGATTTTACAGTTGTACATTCATTTGGCCACTGCGATGCACCAAAGTCGTATAATGGAAGGGGAAACTGTAAATATAATAATAATAATAATAATAATAATAATAATAATAATAATAATAATAATAATAATAATGAGGTATGTTTATTTTATGTCAATCACTGTGAAATAATTAAATGATTAAAAATAAACAGAAAGATGACAAAATACAGTTGTTTTACTTTGTCAATAAAGTTGCAAGAAAAAAAAGCGTTCCGTTACCATAGTGACACGAAGACTGGTCAGTTTAATACGAGCGAGCGTTTGATGTGTTTTTAAAAACTGAAAGGATTTTTGTCGAAGAATAAATAATTATCAGACTGAGAACTAAAGTTACTGAAAGAACCAAAGTAAGAAACTGCTTTTATCAGTTGGACATGAAACGGAAAGCTGCGGTTCAAGTGTTAGCTGTAGCAGACGCCGTTGTAGATGTCTCTTACTTTGAAAGGTCACATCCTGTGAACAACATCCACTTGAAAATAAGTTATCTGTCTTTGGTCATCTCTGTTGTCCACAGGATGTCTCTGTCCCGGAGTCAGAGTCTCAGGACGGCAGCTGTCGTGGAGGACTGCTCACTGCAGTTGGACATGTTGGGACACAGTCTGCACGTGAAGGCCAGCAGGCCGCGAGGGACTTTAGCTGCACAGGTGATCAGAGCCCAGAGGAACATCTGTCGGCCAGATGTTTCATGATATTATTCTCTCAGTAAGACACATGTATTGACTGAAATAATGACTTAACTGTGTGTGTGTGTGTGTGTGTGTGTGTGTGTGTCTGTGTGTGTGTGTGTGTGTGTGTGTGTGTGTGTGTGTGTGTGTCTGTGTGTGTGTCTGTGTGTGTGTGTGTGTGTGTGTGTGTGTGTGTGCACAGGAGAGACGCCGGCTGACCGTGCTGAGAAGAGAATGGTGAGTTGAACCAGAACACACAAAGAACTTGTGTTGCATCAACTTGTTCCCTGACTGCGTGTCCCTGGCTGTGTGTCCCTGGCTGTGTGTCCCTGACTGCGTGTCCCTGGCTGTGTGTCCCTGGCTGTGTGTCTCTGGCTGCGTGTCTTTGACTGCGTGTCCCTGGCTGCGTGTCTCTGACTGCGTGTCCCTGGCTGCGTGTCCCTGGCTGTGTGTCCCTGACTGCGTGTCCCTGGCTGTGTGTCCCTGACTGCGTGTCTCTGGCTGCGTGTCCCTGACTGCGTGTCTCTGGCTGCGTGTCCCTGACTGCGTGTCTCTGACTGCGTGTCTCTGGCTGCGCGTCCCTGGCTGCGTGTCCCTGACTGCGTGTCTCTGGCTGCGTGTCTCTGGCTGCGTGTCCCTAGCTGCGTGTCCCTGGCTGCGTGTCCCTGACTGCGTGTCCCTGACTGCGTGTCTCTGGCTGCGTGTCTTTGACTGCGTGTCCCTGACTGCGTGTCCCTGACTGCGTGTCCCTGGCTGCGTGTCTCTGACTGCGTGTCCCTGGCTGCGTGTCCCTGACTGCGTGTCTCTGGCTGCGTGTCTTTGACTGCGTGTCCCTGGCTGCGTGTCTCTGACTGCGTGTCCCTGGCTGCGTGTCCCTGACTGCGTGTCTCTGACTGCGTGTCCCTGGCTGCGTGTCCCTGACTGCGTGTCCCTGTCTGCGTGTCTCTGACTGCGTGTCCCTGGCTGCGTGTCCCTGACTGCGTGTCTCTGACTGCGTGTCCCTGGCTGCGTGTCCCTGACTGCGTGTCTCTGGCTGCGTGTCTCTGACTGCGTGTCCCTGGCTGCGTGTCCCTGACTGCGTGTCTCTGGCTGCGTGTCTCTGACTGCGTGTCCCTGACTGCGTGTCCCTGGCTGCGTGTCTCTGACTGCGTGTCCCTGGCTGCGTGTCCCTGACTGCGTGTCTCTGGCTGCGTGTCTCTGACTGCGTGTCCCTGGCTGCGTGTCCCTGACTGCGTGTCTCTGGCTGCGTGTCTCTGCAGTCAGCGCATGTCCGAGCTGATGTCTGAGATGCATCTGGAGCTGCAGGAGAAACAAACCTTCAGCTGTCTGCAGCCGGTCGTGGAGGAAGAGGAGCAGAAGAAGAAGGAGGAAGAAATGAAAAGGTTCATCACTGAGTTGTTTACAAAATGCCGTCCTCAGCCCGGTCAGGACACCGACGCCTGACTGGACATCCAGCGGTGTGATTTGTGAGCAGAGGAGAGCTAGAGGAGGAGAGGAGGAGAGGAGGAGAGGAGGCTGGAGAAAGGGAGATCATTGAGGAGAAAAGTCTAATTGAAGTTTGTCTCCACCCAGAGAGCTGGAGGACGAGCTGGGACGGAGAGGACAGGCCTTAAAGAGACAGAAAGACGAGCTCCAACACATGTGTGAGGAACTGAGGGTGAGAAACGGAGTCTTCACCGATGGCTGAGGGAGGAGGGAGAATATGGGCGAACTGACCCTTTCTTTGAGAACAAACTCAAACGTTATGGGGGTCTGATGTCTGTCCCTCAGGAAAGGACGTCTCTCTGCTCCCACTTGAAATCAGAGCTGATGAGGCAGAAGTCAAAGCTGGACGGCAAGAAGACGGCTGAGCAGAGCAGCACCGAGCAGAAGGTCCAGCAGACCCAGAGAGAGACCTGCCAGGCTGAGACTCTGCTGAGGGACGAGCTGAAGGTGTGTCCAACTGTCCATCTAGTCCCTCCTTCCCTCTAACAAACAACCAGGACTTCAGACTCCATGTTAAATGTCAAAATGATGTCCTTCTGTCTCAGCGGCTGGAGACGCAGTTGAAGGAGGAGATGAGATCTCATGAGTTTGTCATGAAATTCCTGCAGGAGGAGCAGCAGGTTGGTGCTGCAACACCACCACGAACATCATCCTGTTGTGTCCTCGCTGTTTATGAAAAGTGAAATGTTGTCTGGATTCAAATGAGGTCAAAATATGTTGATATCAACATATTGACCGACATATGGTGAACAAAGACTTGTGATGAAGAAGTGTAATGAAGGCAGGATATTTTACAGGTTGATGATAAACTTTCGAGTCCAAATCCTAAAAACAAACACACGAATAGAACAATTTCTAAATCACCCCAAACATCTTATTCTGCTTTGTGTATAAAAAAGGTTTCACATTGGAGTCTATGGGTCCAAATATATATTGATACGGGACACCTGTGATCAGTCAATGTGGGACAATTAAATTGGTCAATCAGAAATCCCTTGGGCTCTAATGAAGAGTGTAGATAAATGCAGTATTTCCATCTTTAATGTAACTGCACTATGAATGATAAAACATGCTGGAAGTAGTTCTGCTGACCGGGAACATCAGAACACGTTTATTCAACAAGTGGACCAACATGGAAACACAGAACCCGTTTCGGTTTCCTCTCCGGTATTGATTAGTATTGTGGTTTAACATCCAGGGTGTGTTTATTAATTCTACCGTTAGTATTTGATGTGTGGACCGCTGCAGCTGATCTGCTGTTGTCGCTGATCAGGAGCTGCAGCAGAAGAAGCAGCAGCTGCAGCGGCGCTCCGAGCAGATGCTGCAGGAGAAGAAGAAACAGCTGGAAGACGTCTGCCGCAAGAGGACAAGCAACTTGGACAGGCTGACGGAGATGAGGACGAAGGTGAGCAGCTCCCGGTGCCGAACAGCTGACGGCTCCGTGGAGGTTAATTAGTTGTTGGTTTCAGTTCCAGGAGATGGAGCAGGTGGTGCTGGAGGACAGGGAGGAGCAGGAGAAAGAGCGCCTGCTGCAGGCGGAGGCCAGAGCTGCGACCAAGGTAACGCCATCCAATCAGAGCTCAGCTCCACCGGCCTTCATGCTCTTTCAGGTCCTGGTGGTGTTGTTGTTGTTCGGTGCTGATTCCTGTTTGTGTGCAGCTGCAGGCCTGGTGGAGAGGCTGCACGGTCCGCCGCGGCCTCGGCAGCTTCAAGGAAGCACACGGACACAAGAAAAGACAGAAGGCGGCAAAGAAGAAGAAGAAATGACTCTGACATCATGTTTACAATTCAATGAAGACCAGCAACATGGGAAACTTTCTGTATCTTCTTTATTTGAAAGTGTAAAAAACATTTTTGTCATTCACAAACAATAACAATAATCCCACAATAACATCAACAAGTCAGCTGGTATCAAACAATATTTCAGCATCGTATATGAACTTATCAGTGGGCACAATAGTAGCATCATGATTCAAGGTCCTCTTATCTTATTATTTATGTACAGCACGTTCTGAACAGAAATGTCATGTCATAAAGTTTAAATAACACCAAACGCATAAATGCAGGAAATGTAAATGACTTCCAGCAGCGATCACGACTGAGTAGTCTACAGTTAATGACCATAGGCCATACATCGAGCAGAAGCCTTTATCATGATATGATAAGACATCAGACACAGACACACAGCATCTGTTTGATATGAGAACAAGTGACAGAGATGAGTCACTGAAACTCAACGTGCTAAAATGTCCAACTGCTTCCGAACTGGAAGCGCTTCCGTCTGACCGAGGAGCAGAAGACCCGACGTTGTGAAACAAGAAACACTTTTTATATTTTAGGAAAAGAGCTGACGGAGCTGACGTGTGTCTGAGTGGACTGAATTATCACAACACTGGAAGGAGGTTTATGGTGTTGTTTCTAAATCATAAATGTCAGGTCTGACGATCAAAACTGAAACCGGAGCAAACGGCAACAGACGTCAGTCAGGACGTCAAAATGTGAGAAGTAATTAGTCAGCACTTCACTTCACTTCATTTTTCTGCTTATTCAATGTGTTTTTACTCTTTTATGATATTAAACTGAATATCTTAGACACGCACATGATATGTTAGCTCATATTTTTCTGGTCTTTTGACATTTATATATCAAACAATTATTGATATAACTGAAAAAAACACTTCACAGATGAAGTGACTAAACGGTGAACTAAGATGCACCCTGAATGACAAAGAGAAATGATCAAAATGAGAAATGATCAAAAAAAATGTTTGTGGAGACATTGACGTAATACTGAGGTGAAGTTGTAAGCCTGTCACAGACTGGTGTGTGTGTGTGTGTGTGTGTGCGTGTGTGTGTGTGTGTGTGTGTGTGTGTGTGTGCGTGTGTGTGTGTGTGTGTGGCCAAAGCCTCCCATTCGTGGTCCGTCTGCGTTCAGTCCAGCTCGCTCTGCTCAGCGTGCAGGTAGTTGTTGTCTCCGATGATGACGCAGTTGAGGTGGGAGCTGTGGATGCTGATGGTCAACTGCTCTGCTGCCGGAGGAGGAAGAGGAGGAGGAGGAGTGGGAGGAGGAGGGGGAGCGGTCTCTGCTGCCCCCTGCTGTCCACAGCTGCAGCTGCACCTCATCTGACCTGTAACACAAGAGCTGGTTAGACTATTTGGTCTCAGGAGTGCCATGTGAGAGCTGATGTGGATATAAAGTGCAGCTTTTAACGAGAGATTTCCTGGCTGTTACCCACCGTGCATGAAGAGCCCGGCTTCCTGCATCAGAGGCTGACGTTCAGCCACGGCGGACGGGTACGCGTCGCTCCCGATGGCGCAGTCGATCAAGGTGGAGTTGCTGATGTTGACGATCAGGATGGTGGACGGCGAGTTCCAGGGTTGAGCTGTTTGTGAGTGGGCGAGGCGGGGAAAGGGAGAAAAGGGAAGAGAATATGAAAACGGGAAGTTGTCGTTCCAGAGTAATGCAATAGCAGAAAGGCATCACTGTCACTTGTCAAAGTTCCTGAAGATACGGAAACGATAGAAAAGCTACAGCTGGGCTATTTTCTGACTCTATATGACTTTAGCACAAATTATTGTTGTTCATGTCAAATCTTCTAAGCCCAGAACGAGTTGGTCCCAAACTGCAGCAGTAACTGATGGAAAAGTACTCTGTATGTTTCAAGAATCAGTGGATCCAGAGGATTATTTCACTACAATCTATGAGTAATGAAATGCAATGTGGGATGCCACTAAGTCTGTGTTACAAGGCTAATGTGAAAATAAGAATAAAAAGTTGGCTTTTAGATGTAAAGAAAATGAGACGATGAGAACACGAAACGAAAGATTTGAGGACGAGAACGTTATTTTGTAAAACCAGAAATGTGACGTTACCCTGTTTGTCTCTGTCCTCCGTCGGTTGATGGCTTTGAGCTGTAAATGCAGTGAAAGTCACATTCATGCTCATCATAATGTATATTCTAACATCCGTGCTGCCAGCTTGTCAGGCAGCACAGAAATATCACTTCTTGTTTTTAGACACAAAGACACTCTGCACACAAAGTGGTGTAACAATGCATTCAAGTCACAAGAAGAGAGGTTACCTGAGCAGCATATGGCCTTTTCACACCTCAGAGAGTCCACAGAGAGGCACAGCAGCTCACAGGCTCTGACGTAGCCCCTCTGCGCCACCTGCTGCATCACCTGGAGGATCCTGCGCATGCTGGAGGCTTTGGTCATCACCTGGACGAAGACAACATCGTCTTTTCTGTCATGTTTTAAAACAGCGATGGTTTCGTCTGCGTGCGGCTCGTGTCGGACTTTTCCGCAGAAAGCACCTGATGCTCGGCGCCCGGTTTCTAGGTCACGTGCACTTTCAGTTGCAGGTCGGAAACTTTTTTTCACGTTCGAAAACAAAATACGGAAATGTAGTTATAGTGGAGGCGGAAGTTGGACGGATACGTCCTTCTTCAAGTACATTACACCTGAGAACTGTATTTTTATATATTCAATTCAAGGACTGATAATATATAGGCGATATAATAAACAGAAGAACGACATACTCAGATAGAGCCACTCATGCGCAGTAGCGGAAATACTTCAGAAGCTCACCTGATTAAAAGACGCTGTTTCTTTCTTCATTGTAAACTTGCTGTTAATGAAAGGATTCAGAGAGGGACCGTTCGAGTTGTTCATCATTCGTGTGGTTGTGATATTGTCCTCCTAAAAGCTCTCACACCGGCTCATATACAGAGATTCTCGAAAAAGTCCCCGGTGAAAACGGCACATGCGCACTTCAACGTGGGGTTTCCGAGAAGAGGTTTCTCCGAGCTGAACCCTGAGCCGGAGGAAATGCTCTGTCACATCTGAGCCGGAGGAAATGCTCTGTCACATCTGAGCCGGAGGAAATGCTCTGTCACATCTGAGCCGGAGCCTCAGTACGAATACGTGTTCGACACAATATACAGGACGCACTTTTATAGACGATTAAGTTATGTCATATGTCTAACTAAACTTGGCTTTACTTTTAGACAAATATTTCATTTGTCCGCTGCAGTTTACAGATGCAACGTTCATCGTTAAAATAGAGCACATAAATACAGCCTTTATTAACCCGATGGATCAAATCAAAGCAGTTCTCATCATAAATGTTGTTTATGCTCACAAATAAGATGTCACTCAATGAAGAGCAAGAAATGACGCAACTGGTATGCAAACAGGTTTTGGCTTGTGGTTGAGCTGCTTACAGTGCTCACTTGAGCAGAGAAGGAAAGCTTTTAAACGTGATACTTTTGAAGTGTAATAATGTGATAGTAAAGAAATCAATTTTAATTGTAGCATCTTGTAAAAACAATCACTGGAAGTGTCAAAAACAAAAGCTTCGATAAAAAGAGAACCAATCATTATGAAAGCACATAAAAAAGGATTAAAAACGATAAATATCAATATCAAAACACATTCAACAGTATTTTGACTGATTATTATATAGGCTGAAATCTTATCACATAAATAGCAATGACATGTTGCAGCTGCTGCTTCTTTATTTTATAATAGATTTGCAAAAATGTTAAACAAACTTTTGTCACGTTATCATCATGCAGAATTTTGAGGAAAAAAAAATGAATTTAATCCATTTTAGAATAAGGCTGTAACAACAAAATGTGGAAAAAGTGAAGCGCTGTGAATACTTTCCGGATACACTGTATGTTCAATTTAATTCTGGGAGGATTTTCCCTCTGATATTTGCTTGTTTGATAAATATTGGATCATTTTCTTTGGGCCTCAAACCATTAAAATGTAACCATCAGAGAGGTTTGGGGGAATGTCTTTTTAGTGGAACTACAGTAATATTTTACAATACTCTACTTTTTAATGTCATTTTTTTTTTTAAAGTAACTTGTAACTGAACTTAACTTGCAACTGTAGCTGTCAGATAAATGCAGTGGTGTAAAAAGTACAAATAAGATCATAAAATAAAAATTTCTATTTAGGCTAAAATTCCAGTCCTGTTTTGTTCTCTTTGATGGCGTCTACTGTGATAAGCAGTAATTGTGTTTTTGGACTTCATCTCCCAGAGATCCAAACACCTGCCTGACTCCAGTCTGTTGGCATTTGAGGAGCGAGAAACGTTCCTGCTGGGAAGCTGGTTTTATCAGCTCAGTTGTTCAAAAGTTAACTGACCAACATGTCTGACACAACCAGATCTTTTATAACATACTGATGTATTAAAAGCAGAAACACCATCTTCCATCCACTAAATGATAAAAAAAATAAATAAAGATTTTTAACCCATTTGCCAACATTAGCCCTTAATATCAAAACCAAAACAAAGATGGTGACCTATAAGAGACAGTTACAACCACAGACTGTATTTATTGTTCCTGTGCAATGAACTGAATATTTTGGAGGTTAGAAGAGTCTTTAAGGTGTCCTCATGTCACTGGGTCATTAACGTGTCCTTGAGGCACAAAATTGTGCTTTTGTTCAATCTATTTACATTTTGTGATGCGTTCACTTACACCCATTATATCGTTGTAATAGCCTCAGTTTGAATGCAACTATAAGATGGATCCTAACAGTTTAAACTTCACCTACATTAAT
The DNA here is from genome assembly GCF_022577435.1 of Embiotoca jacksoni. Classification (NCBI taxonomy): domain Eukaryota; kingdom Metazoa; phylum Chordata; class Actinopteri; family Embiotocidae; genus Embiotoca; species Embiotoca jacksoni. The sequence goes on along the minus strand of NW_027185404.1, from coordinate 1,893,829 downwards.
TAATAGTGTCAGGTAATCTATAAATAATTCTACAAAATTATACCAAGTCAGCAATTAAGCAACAAACTGGACGTAGAGGATGTTTATTCTGACCGTGTGTTCCTGTGCAGCTCACGGCGTGCATTTTTCCGAGTGCACCTGAAAGCAGCGTGAGTTTAGTGAAACAACCAGCAGGAGCAGTCAAGAGATGAGTGGAGCGAGTTCAGCTTCCTGGATGGGAACGAGACGCAGCAGCAGAGCCAACACACACACGAGCACGCACACACACACGAGCACGCACACACACACACACGAGCACACACCAGCGCACACACACACCCACAGGCCAGACAGGAGCGAACAGGACGCTGAAACATGTTTTTAGTTTTCCCGTAAGCCCGGTGCGTGTGTGAACGGGGCGTACCGGGGCGTACCGGGGCAGCAGGTTATTACAGCAGCAGACTGTCTCAACACATGTGTCGGTGGCTCAGGAAGAAGAGCACTGCGGCTGCGGATCTGGACTCGAGCTGCTCCTACACCCAGTGGTCCACATCCGAGGTACGTTCAGCACCTTTCGGGGGCTTTTTTCGGCATCACTGCGCACCAGCGGAGCTGTTTCTGAAATCAAAACCTTCAGGTTGTCAGATTTGACCTGTGCTCGTGCGCAACCTTGACGGGAATGCAGATGTGTCAGATTGTTTGTGGTCCGCAAAATATTATTTATTGTCATTACATGTAAATACACAACGAAGTTTCGTATGGCAGCATATATATAGATTAAATATAATAAAATGTGCATCGCTCTGTACAAAAACTATAAACAGTAAAAATAGTATTGCTCATTATCCCATAGTTATAGCAGCAGCAGTTCAGCCATTGTTTGTTTCCCTGGGGAAGCAGGTATGACCCTGAGCCTGCGGAGGGGAGGCTGGTGATCAGGGGGTGATAGGGGGTGATAGGGGGTGATCAGGATGTGGTAGGGGTGTGACAGGGTGTGATCAGGATGTGATCAGGGTGTGATAAGGGGTGATCAGGGTGTGATAGGGGTGTGGTAGGGGTGTGATAAGGGTGTGAGGGGGCTTCCTCTTCTTATCTGCCCATCTGTAAAGATGGTCGAGGGGATATCCCTCAGCTTTGGCAGTGAGGAGCCGACAATCCGCCGGGTAGATGTCAGATTAGATGTTAGACCCGGTGTGAACATGTGCAAACCACAGCGAACAGGCCAAATACCTTTAAATCACATTTACCTGTTCAGTATCCAACAAACTGATTGGTTTTAAACTGCTGCACATGAGACAAAGTCTTCTATTTTCACAACTGTACCTTCTCATGTTTGAGGCAGACAGACAGACAGACAGATAGACAGACAGACAGACAGACAGACAGACAGACAGACAGGCAGGCAGGCAGGCAGGCAGGCAGGCAGGCAGGCAGACAGGCAGGCAGGCAGGCAGGCACAGACAGACAGGCAGGCAGGCAGGCAGGCAGACAGACAGACAGACAGACAGGCAGGCAGGCAGGCAGGCAGGCAGACAGACAGGGAGTGATTGCAGCTGTACAAATGATGCCCTTCACTTCCTGCTCTGCACCCCCCCTGAAGGCTCCCTCTCCCAGCTGCCTCCTTCCACAACACAGTGGTGTTCTGTGGAAAAGCAGCAGCAGCTTTTCACTGGGCAGATCTGGTTTTCCGTTTCTGCCTCTCTGGTCAACAATGATGCTTTGATTCGGCCTCACCACCAACCACCAACCCCTCTGTGTCTGGAATGCACATCGAAACCTTGATCCGCCAGGACTGCTAATCAGAGAACGGCCAGCTCCACACCTCCAAAAGAAACTGCGTGCTCAGGGGGGGGGGGGGGTTTGATTATGGAGCTCCAGAAGTGGAGGTTCAGGTTTGGTCTTTTTGGGAGCAGGGAGTGCAATCAGGAAGAGGCCAGTACTGGAAGGGATGTTTGTAGATTAGTTTAGTCTCATATGCAAATATTCTGCCTGTGAAACAAACTGTGGTTTAATCCTCTTTTGTTTCAATTTAAATCTGATCACTATGTTGCTTTAGAATCAGATGAAGTATTGATTCACAGTCAAACTGCTTTATATCATCATATCAGTTGTTATTCTGGCATAGAAACACTTCACATGAGTCTGCTCTGTTGTTGAATGGTTTCCCAGGTAATCTCCAGCCTGTTTACTTCTGATGAAAGCTTGCACAAAGTTGTTTGTCTGCAACATGAGACCACAGGCTGGTTGTGCTGAGGCAGACAGGACAGGCCGGCGGCGCCGTGGGATGACGACGGCAGCCGGCTCAGCTCGTCTGGCTGAAAGTAGTGCAGGACGTGACGGTGCAGAAATAGCAGCAGGCACAACGCCACCAGCTCGACAAGCTCCGTGATCTGCACGTGAGCCGCCGCTGATCGATAATAAAAGAGCACTCGGTGAACATGTGGGACAGTGGTGGCGGCGGCCGCATCCATCGAGCTGCTCCAAAGTTTCTCGCCAACTTTTACAGTCTGCTGCAGCACAGAACAATGTGAGATTTCAACAGCTGCTCAGGCTGCAGAGTGTGTTTCTAACACCACAGTTTCCTGTGTGACCCTGTTCCGTGTCCAACCACTGTTATTCACGGGATTAATCACAAATCCCAGATATGGTGTTATTCTTTCTCAGGCTTTTTGAGATTGGACCGAACCAAAGGGATAATTTTGGGGGTTTGGTGACTTTGGTTCTCTTTAACTCCGGTTTAGAGTTTTTATTGTCCAGCCACCTCTTTCCTGCTGTGGAGGGAATAATGTCTGATAACCAAAGGTGGAAGTCAATTCAATAATATTGTAGTTACTTACATTGTGCTAAATCACAACAAAGGTTATTTCAAGGCTCTTAATGATCCGAGAGACAGTAAACTGCTGGTGAGGCCAGGGATCATAGAGTAGAAACATGCAGCTGCAGGACCAGGACTAGGACCAGGTCCCGGTCCCGGTCCTGTTCCAGGACCACGGATACCTGCAAAACAAGCACAACACTACACAAGCAAGGAGAAGAGACAACAAACAGTAAACCGAAGTACAGGACAGAGAAAGCATGGCGTTAATGAGATGAAACTGTTGTGAGAGCTCAGTGCATCATGGGAGGTCCTCTAACAGCATCAGCCTGTAACAACGTCACCAGTACGGAACGATAAGCTTTGTCAAATAGGAAAGTTTCAGTTCTTAATCCTCACCTTAAAGTAGAGAGGGCGTCTGCCTCCTGAACGCTGAAGCCTCCTGTTCTACATCTGGAAACTCTGGGAACCTCCAGCAGCCAAGGACTGAGACGGAAGATAATATGATGGTATAAGATCTGTGAGATAAGATGGAGCTCCACCTCTAAGAGCTTTGTAAGTTAGGAGAAGAGTTTTGAATTCAGTTCTTGATTTTATGGGAAGTCAGTGAAGAGAAGTTAATATGGTAGAAATGTGATGTGCTGCTGCGTCTGTTGGAGGGACGTCCGGACAACAAGGAGTTACAACACACCAGACTGCAAGTAACAGATGCTTGGATCCACTTTTCCACATCGTGCTGCAGCAAGATGGTTAAGATGGTCAAGATGGTTAAGATGGTCAAGATGGTCAAGATGGTTAAGATGGTCAAGATGGTCAAGATGGTTAAGATGGTTAAGATGGTTAAGATGATCAAGATGGTCAAGATGGTTAAGATGGTCAAGATGGTTAAGATGATCAAGATGGTCAAGATGGTTAAGATGGTCAAGATGGTCAAGATGGTTAAGATGGTCAAGATGGTTAAGATGATCAAGATGGTCAAGATGGTCAAGATGGTTAAGATGGTTAAGATGATCAAGATGGTCAAGATGGTCAAGATGGTCAAGATGGTTAAGATGATCAAGATGGTCAAGATGGTTAAGATGATCAAGATGGTCAAGATGGTTAAGATGGTTAAGATGATCAAGATGGTCAAGATGGTTAAGATGATCAAGATGGTTAAGATGGTCAAGATGGTCAAGATGGTTAAGATGGTTAAGATGATCAAGATGGTCAAGATGGTTAAGATGATCAAGATGGTCAAGATGGTCAAGATGGTTAAGATGGTTAAGATGATCAAGATGGTCAAGATGGTTAAGATGATCAAGATGGTCAAGATGGTTAAGATGATCAAGATGGTCAAGATGGTTAAGATGGTTAAGATGATCAAGATGGTCAAGATGGTCAAGATGGTCAAGATGGTTAAGATGATCAAGATGGTCAAGATGGTTAAGATGATCAAGATGGTCAAGATGGTTAAGATGGTTAAGATGATCAAGATGGTCAAGATGGTTAAGATGATCAAGATGGTTAAGATGGTCAAGATGGTCAAGATGGTTAAGATGGTTAAGATGATCAAGATGGTCAAGATGGTTAAGATGATCAAGATGGTCAAGATGGTCAAGATGGTTAAGATGGTTAAGATGATCAAGATGGTCAAGATGGTTAAGATGATCAAGATGGTCAAGATGGTTAAGATGGTCAAGATGGTTAAGATGATCAAGATGGTCAAGATGGTCAAGATGGTTAAGATGGTTAAGATGATCAAGATGGTCAAGATGGTTAAGATGATCAAGATGGTCAAGATGGTTAAGATGATCAAGATGGTCAAGATGGTTAAGATGGTTAAGATGATCAAGATGGTCAAGATGGTCAAGATGGTCAAGATGGTTAAGATGATCAAGATGGTCAAGATGGTTAAGATGATCAAGATGGTCAAGATGGTTAAGATGGTTAAGATGATCAAGATGGTCAAGATGGTTAAGATGATCAAGATGGTTAAGATGGTCAAGATGGTCAAGATGGTTAAGATGGTTAAGATGATCAAGATGGTCAAGATGGTTAAGATGATCAAGATGGTCAAGATGGTCAAGATGGTTAAGATGGTTAAGATGATCAAGATGGTCAAGATGGTTAAGATGATCAAGATGGTCAAGATGGTTAAGATGGTCAAGATGGTTAAGATGATCAAGATGGTCAAGATGGTCAAGATGGTTAAGATGGTTAAGATGATCAAGATGGTCAAGATGGTCAAGATGGTTAAGATGGTCAAGATGGTTAAGATGGTTAAGATGGTCAAGATGGTCAAGATGGTCGACAAAAAAACTGAAATATCGAGAAAGCTGTCGGGAGGCTTTCCTCCAAATTCTGCTTTCGTGGTCCTCAGAGGATGAACCAGTCTGTGTTTGTTGGTCCTGCATCTTCTCGGGACACCAAGAGATTTGCAGCCGTCCCACAACCAGCGTGTTGCCTTGACATTCGGTTCATGTCCGTCTGATGGCATCAGCAGCCTCAGCGGCGCTTTGTGTTAATCCACAGCGTTAACGTGCTAACATGAAACTAAGATGGTGAACATGATTACCTGCTAACCGTTAGCATGTTAGCGTGCAGTTCCAGACTCACTGACGTGCCGACATGCGGACTGTTAATACTTCAGCCCGCTGCAGCAACTGAAATGTAGCTCATCAATGCTATCATATCATAACAGTTTATTACAAAAGGTTTCATTTCACTTCTTCCTCTTTCCACCTTCCGTCCTGTGTGTCTGCTGTGTTCACTGCTGAGGCCACAGCAGCCTGCAGCGGCACCATGTTTCTAAAAGTGACGCGACCATCGATCCGTCCTGTCAGAATGAGCTGGTCGATAACCGGCTTGCTGAACAGACATCAGACTCTGGCCTCATAAATGACACCAATATATGTAGAAAAAAAAGGATGTTGACGAGGGATCAATAACACCCCAGTAATCACACATGATCACATCCTGCTTCACGCACCAGTCATTTCTAACCGTGACTAATTCATGGCTCAGTGAACTCATCAGAGTTGGTGTTCCAGTTCCTCCAACCCTGAACGGACAAATACATCCGTGTTGTCTTTGCTTTCAGGAACATGGAGGCTGAAGCTCCTGTCCGTGCCCAGCAGAAGGGCTAGAAGCAGCCTGACCCCCCCACACCCCCCTCACACCCCTCCGCCTGCCTGCCTCGTCCCCACCATGGCCAGCGGGAGTCCCACCCCAAGCCGGGCGACGCGGCGCTTGGCACCGGACACGCCTGAGGCATCGGACACACCGGACACACCTGAGGCACCGGACACACCTGAGGCATTGGACACACCGGACACACCTGAGGCACCGGACACACCTGAGGCATTGGACACACCGGACACACCTGAGGCACCGGACACACCTGAGGCACCGGACACACCTGAGGCATTGGACACACCGGACACACCTGAGGCACCGGACACACCGGACACACCTGAGGCACCGGACACTCCTCAGGCGGGCGCTGACCCCCTGCTGGGAGAAGAAGTCTTCTGCAAGCTGTGTCTCAGCGAGCAGCCGTCTGCAGCCACCAAGGACCTGCAGAGCTGCAGGTGCATCTACTGCACAGCGGTAGGTAGACGGAGGTGGGCGGTTTATTAAAGACGTATTTACAGTAGATTATGTTTGATCCAAATGTTTGTACAACATGAGCTGTTATGAGAATGAAACCTGTCAACCTTTGTAACAGGAACAGAATTATTGCTCATGCTTTGAGTCTTTCTGTAGGCGGTGAAGTGATCCAACAGCAGACTTTTTATCTCAGTAATTTAGGCAAATGTCCAGTGTGTATATGAGGAGATTCTCCTTGTTGCAGCGCCACTTCCTGCTTTAAGACCTTAAAATAGATCCTCATTATAGGCAAATCTAGCACATTTCCATTTTAGTGAAATGAAGTGGTTTCAACACAGGTCTGGCCAACTTCTCCTCCCGTCTACATTTTCAGTGATTTATCAGCTCACAAACGGAGTGAGAGTGAGTTTATGAGAGCAGGAGTGCTATCTTTAGAAAACAGCTGATTTATTTATCGTGGGAGGACAGAGGTCTGTTCCTGCCGGCATCTCTGAACCCAGCAGAGCCCAGATAGAGGCAGGTGTTAATCTCTGGCCAGCCCCCCCCCCCCCCCCCCCCCCCCCCCCACACACACACACACACACACACACACACAGGAGGAAGAGGGGAAAACCTCTGCTTCTCTGTTCTTGTATTGACGTGAAATATCTCTTTTACTATCTGATCCTTGTGTTCATGTAGAACCAGTACGACTTCTGCCCGAGTTTTGTTTTTTCTTTACAGAAAAGGGATATTTCTATGATTTGACTTTCTGTTCCTCATAGCTGTCTCCCTTTGCGCAACAAAGTTCCTGCAACCTTTCCAGACTTCATGGTTGAGGCAACACATGACTTTTGACGTGTGAGTGCTGATGATGAACTCGTGTTTCTGTGACATTTAGGTCCTCCTGCTTTTCCAACAGCTCGTTTTTACCTTTGCTTTGTTTTCATTTTACTCGTTTCATGATACCTGTTTATTTTTATAATATGTTGTGTATTCCTTTTCAGACAGTAGAGATCAATAGCTGTTTGCTGTGATGCATTGTGGGACAGCTCTCAGCAGTCTAATGCTGCCATGTTGTTCTTCCCTCTCTAGTGTCTGCAGCAGTATGTTCAGCTCGCCATAATGGAGGGCGGGGGGGCGCCCATCACCTGCCCAGATATGGCGTGCCAGCAGACTGGCGTGTTCCTGGACTCTGAGGTACGGCCTGTTTCCTGGAAACATGTCAGCATCTTTATTGTTTTGGTTGTGGATCATTCCTAGAATTTCTCAGCTGCTTGTTCCTCCAGTTTGTGTTCAGTCCTGAATGCTGCAATCACACCTCTGAAGAAGCGTGACGTTGAAGTTTCACCCTTTTGTTTTGAAAGCTGTGTGTTAGACTGTGAGTTGCGTAAACGCTGTGTACATTTCTGAGGAAATTCTAGTTGTTTTTCAGTGCAGAGTAAAATGAAGTAATGCGAACCACTTCAGTGAAGAAACTCAAAATGCTGACTAGCACACAACTGGAAGTTCTGCTCCTGTGATGTGTTTCTCATCTGAACACAACTTTTAAGACACTCACTGTGGAAAAATCCCAGTCTGACTAGTATTCATGGTCCCTCAGTCTAAAATACAATTGTTTTGATTGTATAATTTCTGTCTCCTGTAACGCAGCAATGAAATCAGGCAGATGTTAAACAAACATAAAGATTTCACTTAAAATGAAAAATGGCATTTTAATAGTAGTTTGCGGTTTATTTTGTTTCTATAAAACATCAATCCACCCTTGTTTTGTCGACCCGTGTCTGTTCACTGCCTGCTGAGGTGTCTTGGATACAATGCAGCACATTGCAGTTGCTAGGTGACCATCTGATCCAGATGATCTGGCAGCAACAACAGACTCATTTTCATCTGGTTGTTTTCTGAATATCCACTGTGGTTCAAAACAGATGCTGCGTTTCGACGAACTTCATATGAGCCTCATAAAGTTGAATGTCCAAAATCCTGTTTTTTTCATACACCTGAGATCTCTGAGGGAAATGAACTGACTGAAGCTTCGCTCTGTGCTCTGTGATTACAGATTGCCAGCTTGGCTGCAGCTGATCATGTGGAGCTGTACCAGCGTCTGAAGTTTGAGAGAGGTCGGTATTGTTGCGTTCACATGTTGGCAGGCGCGGCGGGCTATTTCAGGTCACTGGGTTGAGGCTCACATGCCTGGCATAGTGTTGGGCCTCCTGCCCTTTGTCCTCCTGCTCTGCTCCAGTAATAATAATAACCGCTGCTACAGATCCATGTTTCTATCTGGATTCTGTTGATCTATTTAACGTTATAATTACAGTAATGTGTGTGATGTGTGTCTGGCCAGGTGCACTATAAACTGTGGAAGTGTTTGTTCTCTGCCGGAGAGCTGAGAGACGCTTCAAGTAGCTTTCTGTTGACATTCATGAATTGCCACTTGAGGTTGATTTGCCTTGCAGCTGTATTGGTCTGCGAGGCCAATATTAGCTATTGTTTACTTTAGCTATAAATCATAAGACTCATATTGTTGGAAGTGCAAAGTGCATACTGTTGTGAAACTGCGTTTCCCATCAGTTATGATTCACGTATTCAAGTATGAGTAAATGGTCCGAGTTACCTCATGATAGCTGGTTTTATTTTGGATCAAATTTCTTAGAACATTTATAGATCATATTTTCCAGGAAGCCTTCTCAGAAAAATAATAAAAATTAGAAGACTGCTTCTGTCAGATGTTTTCAGCCACATGCTACATTTCTATCAGTCTCAGCTTTACTCAAATACTTTTCAGCAAATGCTCACAAGATGTTAAAACATAATAAACATAACCTGCTTCCAATTACCGGTAGACAGTTCAATTATCAGTGGGAGCGTGCTGATGTTAGCATTTAGCACAAAGCACATGCTTCTTTCAGAAGTCGGTTCAGTTTTCATCGTCTGAGGTAAACGATCTGTTGTTGTTGTCAGTTATTGTAGTGACTTTTTTTTTTTATACATTCATTTTTTTGCAGTCAACAGTTGTATTTTTTATTCTTTTTTTTCGCCCACCAACAGTCCAAAACCCAACGTCACTCTGTTTACAAGGATATAAAACAGAAGAACATCCAAACTATAACCTGATTGATAAAATAATTTTAAAGATGATACTCATATCACAGCCCTCCCCCCCCTTAGAAATAACACAAACAATTCTCTTATGTAGTGACAATGCGGATAAGTCGAAATGATCTGATGACATAGAAATCTAGCCTCCATAACAAACAATTGAACCTTATTTTGAAGTGTATTTCCTGTGTTTCTGCTCCCCAGAAGTGACGCTGGACCCCGGTAGAGCCTGGTGCCCGGTGCTGGAGTGCCAGGCGGTGTGCAGCATGCAGCCGAGCACCGAGGGCCGACCCGCCGCCGTGCCCTGCCCGACCTGCCGCGCCGTCTTCTGCTCCGGCTGTAGGGGGCGCTGGCAGGACGGCCACGCCTGCCCCGAGCAACAGCCCATGATGTCGCCCTCTCATGAAAGAAGGTCAGTCAGCTGGCCGGTCGGTCCGCCGCCGCAGAGCTGCACTTTGAACATGATACCGGGCTGAAAGCAGGATGCGTGTTAGTTCAGGATCCACAAAGACACACTTGTTACTGCTGTAAACTAACTGTGAACCACAAGTACACAAAGTTTGACTAATTATACTTTTTATAAGATATTATTTGCATAACTTTTCATAACTTCTATATTATGAGGAAAATCCCATGCTCCTCTTTTTTTTAAATATATATAAAAGAGCTGATGGTTATTGAGGCAGGATGTTTACTGACTGGATTATTTCAGTGATGTAGAGTTCCTCGTCCCCCAGCAGAAGCCCTGTGATGAATAAAACCATTATTTCAGGATTAATAGCTTAGTCTTCCTCGGCAGTGCCCTCTGTTGTCCCTGTTGTTCAGCTACATTACTGCTCTGAGCTCTGCCAGACTGACTGATGTCATCGGGGAGCCGCTGAGTTATATTGGAATTCCATTGTCTCGGTGCCAAAGGGAGGAGGACGGGCAGCGGGCCAGTCGGTTGGCTGTACAGCAGCAGGCTGTGCACTGCTGTGAAGCGCTGGTCTCTGCAGCAGGGACGAGGACAGCGACCCGCACATATGAGTTTCAGAGCATAATATTCATAAATCTCCGGCTGCAGAGGGTTTTGGATTCGTGTTTGCGCCCAGGATGTAGCTGGGATTTCAAAAATACTGCATTCCCCAGAAACAACCCACGCCCCACCAAACACTCAATAAAGCCAACCTCCAGCTTTATTCTTTTAAATTCCTGTTATATATTCTGTAACTTTTTTTTCCTAGTCTCGCCCCACGATCACCGTGACTTGTTATTCCAGTTTCACTTATTGTATCAGCCTGACAGTGTCTTCATGTTTGAGAGGACTTTTTAGAAGTGTCACTTCTGTTCAACCAGTATTATTTTCTCTCAGCACAAAACCTACAACAGCTTGGGGACCACTTAACGGAATATTTTTCATGTTAATAAAAAAAAAACTAAAACTAATTTAACAATGCGTTTATTCACAACAATCTTTTGGTTTGTTGGTTTCATCACGTTTCTCTAGTTTTGTTCATCGTTTCTGGCTTCAGCACAGTTGATTGACATCAGAAAGCCCCGCCTTCAAAGCGTTCTGCAACCAGACATCTTCACATTAGATGAGGATAATCACACTTTTTTCATCCCAAGCTCTGTGGAGCGTTTTAGCGTCTTTCATTTCATTGTTTTGGTTTTGAGGGCCGTGTCTTCGCCGTATTTCTTCGAAGCTCTCATCTCATCGTAGTTTCCAGCTGCAACAGGCAGGAAAGCTCCTTTAAGCCGACACCACAGCAGCAGTCCAACAGAGGGGCTCGCTAGAGAGCCAGATATTTACTGCAAAGCTCAAAGGAGATTAAATGTTGGTCCAACTGCACGCTAATGTTGCTCATTATGTTTGTAAATGTGCGAACCAGAGTGTTAGAGCTCGTCATCCTGGCCACAAAAGCAATTCATTCGACAATAAATGTAAGAATGTGTGACTCAGCCTTGTTTATTTTATAGTGTTATTGAAACCCTGAGTCAGACTTAAAGGCCAGCAGTAGTTACAGTCTTGCATTGTACTTTGGGACTACTGCTCTCATACCTTTGCTTCCCAAAATAATGAACCCAGTTGAAAGTAGGCGCTGACCCTTCACCCTGCTGCTAAACACACATTCCTCCTGAGGCCGTCACGGCTTCATACTCCAACGTTAACTCCTATTAACGCCGTCACTGATGTCTCTCCTGACACACAGGTCCCGCTCCGACAGCGACTCCGAGATGCCCATCAAGCAGTGTCCTATGTGCGGTGTGTACATCGAGAGGAACCAGGGTTGTGCACAGATGCTGTGCAAGAGCTGCAAACACACCTTCTGCTGGTACTGTCTGCAGAGTCTGGACGTGAGTCTCATGACTGATACACCGTTTACACCACAACATGAAGCGTAACCACGCAGACTAACCACCTGTTTAGTCCATCTCCAGTCTTATTACATGCGTGTGTGTGTGTGTGTGTGTGTGTGTGTGTGTGTGTGTGTGTGTGTGTGTGTGTGTGTGTGTGTGTGTGTGAATGCAGGGTGATATCTTCCTGAGACATTATGATAAGGGACCGTGCAGGAACAAGCTGGGACACTCCAGGGCCTCTGTGATGTGGAACAGGACGCAGGTGAGGACCTACCGTGTTCATTCATTTCAGCCTTGTGTTGAAGTTGTGGTTGTCTGAACGGATTACCCTACAGAGCCGTCCGCGAGGGCTGGCTTTCATTTTAGTGTAACTGTGTCATCACACCACCCGGGTCGGCCGTAAAAGATTTTGGACTTCATCCCGCCCTGCAGTTTGTTAGAAGCGCTCACCGAGGGCATCGCAGGACTCCGCGCAGGGCCGTAACGAAGAGACGAATATCAGCTCTCCTCCATCACCGCAAGCAGCGAGCTCCTTCTGTTGATCAGCTGCTGCGTTTAAAGACCTGTAAAGTCTGAGCCAGCTCACTGTTTGTGGTTCGTTGTTTTCCACCCGTGTGCTCAACAAGTCCTTCATCAGACTGAACTAATCCCGGCTCTAATCTCAGATTCCTGCCCTGGAATGACGTCACTCGCCGTCCGTTCATCACAGACGGCCGCCAAACCTACTTTGTTTCTGCTTTTCCTGCTCCAGCATCACATGATTAGCATCAAGCTGGCTGTGAGCCTCCTGACTGGGAGCGTCTGGAGAGTCAGAGCACAGCATAAACTGTGCTTTGTTTATCAAGTTGAGGACTGCATTACCCATAATCCCCTTTGTGTCCTGACACAAACATGATTTCTCCATAAATGTCTCTTTTATTGGTTTCAGCTAAAATCTATATGTCTATTTATACTTTTTTTTGGTGCTATAAATGAATGCCCAACCGTACGATAAAAATACAGAATAACATCGCACATTTTATAACATTATATAATAAATCATTAGTGGAAGCTCATTTGTTTACAGTACTAACAATAAAGTATGATGAGGATTTTTAGGTGTTAAAATGCTGCCTGGGCCAAATTTTATTGTATACATGGAGCTCTTAATAATGGTCGTAACAGTTTTATTAATTCAAGGCAGGAAAAGATTTATTTTCTGACCACTGATTGGGGCAGCAGAAAATCAGAATATATCAGAAGTGAATTTAAACGGTAAAAGTTGATTCTGTAAAAAAGAAAACAATAAGCTGAAAGATGTTAAAATGCTGTGTTTCTTTAAGAGGTCTCCACTCTGAGTGAGTCGTTTGACCCAGTGTTGATATGAAAGCGGTGATGGAGGAGGTTTCAGCATGTTGCCGTGCCGTCCTTCAGGTGGTGGGTCTCCTGGTGGGGCTCAGCATCATTGTGTTGGTGACGTCTCCGCTCCTCCTGCTGGCCTCGCCCTGCATCCTGTGCTGCGTGTGCAAGCCCTGCCGAGGGAAGAAGAAGAAGAAGAGGAAGAGGAAGAGGGGTCTCGGCCAGCCGGACTCCTCCACGTCGTAGCGGCTGCATCTCTCGTCCGGGATCGCTCCGCTGACTTCGTGAAAGCCGAGCGAGGTGGAGAAGAGTCCAGGTGTGGCACGACGGAGAACTTCTTTTTGTTTCTCGACGGACTGGAAGCCCTCTGAGTGGTTCGTCCGGATTGACGAGTTCAGACGTTCATCTTCAGCCTCAGAGAGAGAGAAGCTCACAAATCACTCTTGACCTGCAGGACTGTGTACTTTATATGGTGCGAGTGTAAATATGTGGAGAATGAATGTAAGTCACCCACCTCGCTAGTTTTCAGAGGCACAACAGGTAGGAAGTAGGAAGAGGATTCCAGGACAGGGCTCGCTCTATCTCTCTCTCTCTAACACACACACACACACACACACACACACACACACACACACACACACACACACACACACAGACACACACACACACTTCAACCCTCATGTGCCAAACGTCATGATGCCAAACCAGAGGTGTTAGGTGCTCAAGTGCCTCGCTCTCCAGTGCCTGGTGCTTGGTTAGATTTGCTTCGCCTTCCATTCTGTCTTTATCTTATGCAAAGACTTTCAGCGTTATGAAAACCGCACGGTTACAGATCCCTAATCAATGCAAAACATTCTTTGATAATGCGAGAAAGCGAACGGCATCCTGTGTGCACTGGATAATCTGTGTCGATGTGAAACATGATAGGGCTTCAAACTCTTCTTCTGCTGATGGTTGTTGTTTCCACCTGGCCTGTACGTCCCGGGCCAAAGGCTCTAAAGGACAGCGTGTACTTTTCTAAAGTGTGTTCATGTGTATTTATGGGTTGTGTGTGTATGGTATCATTTCTATGTTTCTGTTGATGTTTCTGCATCAGATATTTTATAAAAGCAACCATTGTAAATGAGAATAAACATAATGTATTGAACAAGCAGCAGACTCCACTTCTTCACTTTTGCAAAACGGTCATGAGAAAAAAAGAATACAAACATAAACGCTGTATAGGTAGGTAGGTAGGTAGGTATTTACTTTATTAATCCCCGAGGGGAAATTGTTTCGCTACAGCAGCATACAGAAGCAATAAGATAATAATAGAAATAATAGAATAAAAGAATAGAATAGAATATAATAATAGAAAAGCAATAAAATAGCAGTAAAAAATATAAAATATAAAATGCACAGTATATACAGTACATTATATATCTATATATATTATATACAAACAAACCAAGAAACACAGTCAACATATATATATATATATATATGTATATATATATACAGTATATATCTATATATATTATATACAAACAAACCAAGAAACACAGTCAACAGTGTTATTGTACTGTGATGGATTTGGCCAGAGGTGAGTTATTGTACAGTCTTATTGCAGTGGGCAGGAATGATCTCCTGTATCAGTAATGATCTCCTGTATCTGGAATGATCTCCTGTATCTGGAATGATCTCCTGTATCTGGAATGATCTCCTGTATCTGGAATGATCTCCTGTATCTGGAATGATCTCCTGTATCTGGAATGATCTCCTGTATCTGGAATGATCTCCTATATCAGTAATGATCTCCTGTATCAGTAATGATCTCCTATATCTGGAATGATCTCCTGTATCTGGAATGATCTCCTGTATCTGGAATGATCTCCTATATCTGGAATGATCTCCTGTATCAGGAATGATCTCCTGTGTCTGGAATGATCTCCTGTATCAGGAATGATCTCCTGTATCAGGAATGATCTCCTGTATCAGGAATGATCTCCTGTGTCTGGAATGATCTCCTGTATCTGTCCTTGTAACGGCGGAGCTGGAGGAGTCTTTTGGAGAACGTCCTCCTCTGGCCCTGCAGCAGGTGGTGGAGAGGGTGGTCAGTATTATCCAATATGGATAATACTTTCTTCAGCGTCCTCCTCTCCACCACCTTTTCCAGACTATCCAGTTTGTAGCCAATGATGGAGCCGGCCTTCTTAACCAGTTTGTTAAGTCTGTTGGTGTCACCGGCTCCAATGCTGCTCCCCCAGCAGACCACAGCGAAGTACAGTTCACTGGCCACAACAGACTGGTAGAACATCTCCAACATCTCGCTGCACACATTGAAGGATCGAAGTTTCTTCAAGAAAAAGAGTCGACTCATCACCTTCTTGTAGACAGTGTTGATGTTGGTCTTCCAGTTAAGTCTGTTGTCATGGAGACACCAGGTACTTGTACTCCTCAACCATGTCCACCACCTCTCCCAGAACTCTCAGCGGTTGTGGAGCCGTCGTCTTGGAGGATAGACTATATAAAACATGTTTATATATATGTACCTATTTTTCTGTCTGTTCACACATCAATATGTTCATATCCAAAAACTAACTCCATATATTAATAGAACACAGATGAATTGAAACATCAGTTTTCTATGAGACACTGAGGAAGCTGTAGTAACTAAATGTAAACAGAAGCAATGACTCATCTTCCTTATTATTCACACATTATGTCACATATATGTGCCTCATGTATATACAGTGGGTACGGAAAGTATTCAGACCCCTTTAAATTTTTCACTCTTTGTTTCATTGCAGCCATTTTCTAAAATCAAAAAAGTTCATTTTATTTCTCATTAATGTACACTCAGCACCCCATCTTGACAGAAAAAAAACAGAAATGTAGAAATTTGTGCAAATTTATTAAAAAAGAAAAACTGAAATATCACATGGTCATAAGTAGTCAGACCCTTTGCTGTGACACTCATATTTAACTCACATGCTGTCCATTTCTTCTGATCCTCCTTGAGATGGTTCTACTCCTTCATTGGAGTCCAGCTGTGTTTAATTAAACTGATTGGACTTGATTAGGAAAGGCACACACCTGTCTATATAAGACCTTACAGCTCACAGTGCATGTCAGAGCAAATGAGAATCATGAGGTCGAAGGAACTGTCCAAGGAGCTCAGAGACAGAATTGTGGCAAGGCACAGATCTGGCCAAGGTTACAACATAATGTCTGCAGCACTCAAGGTTCCTAAGAGCACAGTGGCCTCCATAATCCTTAAATGGAAGAAGTTTGGGACGACCAGAACTCTTCCTAGACCTGGCCGTCCAGCCAAACTGAGCAACCGTGGGAGAAGAGCCTTGGTGAGAGAGGTAAAGAAGAACCCAAAGATCACTGTGGCTGAGCTCCAGAGATGCAGTAGGGAGATGGGAGAAAGTTCCACAAAGTCAACTATCACTGCAGCCCTCCACCAGTCGGGGCTTTATGGCAGAGTGGCCCGACGGAAGCCTCTCCTCAGTGCAAGACATATGAAAGCCCGCATAGAGTTTGCCAAAAAACACATGAAGGACTCCCAGACTATGAGAAATAAGATTCTCTGGTCTGATGAGACCAAGATTGAACTTGTTGGCGTTAATTCTAAGCGGTATGTGTGGAGAAAACCAGGCACTGCTCATCACCTGCCCAATACAATGCCAACAGTGAAACATGGTGGTGGCAGCATCATGCTATGGGGGTGTTTTTCAGCTGCAGGGACAGGACGACCGGTTGCAATTGAAGGAAAGATGAATGCGGCCAAGTACAGAGATATCCTGGAAGAAAACCTCTTCCAGAGTGCTCTGGACCTCAGACTGGGCCGAAGGTTCACCTTCCAACAAGACAATGACCCTGAGCACACAGCTAAAATAACAAAGGAGTGGCTTCGGAACAACTCTGTGACCATTCTTGACTGGCCCAGCCAGAGCCCTGACCTAAACCCAATTGAGCATCTCTGGAGAGACCTGAAAATGGCTGTCCACCAACGTTCACCATCCAACCTGACGGAACTGGAGAGGATCTGCAAGGAAGAATGGCAGAGGATCCCCAAATCCAGGTGTGAAAAGCTTGTTGCATCATTCCCAAGAAGACTCATGGCTGTACGAGCTCAAAAGGGTGCTTCTACTCAATACTGAGCAAAGGGTCTGAATACTTATGACCATGTGATATTTCAGGTTTTCTTTTTTAATAAATTTGCACAAATTTCTACATTTCTGTTTTTTTTCTGTCAACATGGGGTGCTGAGTGTACATTAATGAGAAATAAAATGAACTTTTTTGATTTTAGCAAATGGCTGCAATGAAACAAAGAGTGAACAATTTAAAGGGGTCTGAATACTTTCCGTACCCACTGTATATAGCCTATATTCATATACTGAACATGATATATGTGACTAAATAGCCAACACATAAAACGTGGACGTAGGTGAGAGAGAAACACTGATATTCACTGCAGAACAGTGAGTGCCTTGTTTCTCAACGAAATGAACTGAAACCACTTAACTTGAATTTTTTCCCACGAAAATGCAGCACGTGTTCCAGCCGTGAACTTCCAGGTTGCTGCTGAGAGTCTGTTTTTAAAAAGGGATTCAGCGACACCTTGTGGGCGGAAATGGAAGCGCGCTGTTAGTTGTGCGGCAGCAGAAGGCGGACGTGGACAAAAAGTCGCAGCCTGTTTGCAGGAACTCTGCAAGTTGTGATTCAGAAATGTCAGCGCAGGAGGAATTCTTTGCAGGTAAATGATATTGTGTTCAAAAGTGCTGTAACTTATACAATGTCTGCTGCGTGTTTGTGTGTGTGTGTGTGTGTGTGTGTGTGTTGTGGACAGAAAGTTTGTGCAGCGAGCCGAAGTGTTACACAACACCGGCGCTGCTTCTGTCCTGCTGCGGTCTCACAGGACCTGACTCGACTACATTTCCCACGTGCCACCTGACAGAAGGAGAGTGAGAGAAGAGTGAGAGAAGAGTGAGAGAAGTTGGTACTGTTGTAGTAGAGTATTGCTAACGTAGATTGGATATAAAAGCTGGCAAACATTTCACAGGTATTCCCAAGATCCAGTATGTTCCAGCTGCTGGACCTGCAAATGTCATGTGCTTCAAACACTACAATGCCGAGGAGGTACACACACACACACACACACACACACACACACACACACACACACACACACACACACACATCGCTGCACCTCTGAACGTCCTCCAGGACTCCTGGTCCCGTCCTAGACGTCGGCGGTTTCATGCTGCATGTCGGTGTGTGCAGGTGCTGATGGGGAGGACGATGGAGGACTGGCTGAGGTTCTCCGTCTGCTTCTGGCACTCCTTCTGTGGAACCGGTACTGCAGCAGCTGAGCCGACACTCGGTTCAGGCTGTGACTCCACACACACACACACACACACACACACACACACACACACACCCACCCGCTGTTCTAAAGTTTTGGGATTTTATCATCCTGTTTATGTGAATGTGTGCTGTTGCTGTGTTTTCTGTTGGGAAGGTGCCGATCCGTTCGGGTTTCCAACCCTCCACCGGCGCTGGAACGAAGGGACTCCGATGGAATCAGCGAAGAAGAGACTCCGAGCTGCTTTTGAGTTTTTCACCAAGCTTGGTGTGAGGAGCTCCAGATGAACTTTACATCCTGCAGCCGGTCAGAATCTCTCTGCGCCTCCTTCATGACCTTTGCTCTTTTTCCACAGGTGAAGTATTACACGTTTCACGACAGGTGAGTGACATCACGTTTCTGACTCCTCAAAGTTCTGGAAGCTCAAATGTACGTGAGTACATGTGTACTGTTGTTGGATGTAGTCGCAGTCCTCCTCTTCACTCTTCAGCTCTGTGACTGCTTTTACTCAACCAGCTGAAAACTTGAAGAAATTTGAGGCACTCAAGAGGGCGATTAATTAAAAAGCCTTTAATCCGTCATTTCTATTCATTCACAGTAAAAACTCATGCCAACACGTTTCAGCCTCGAAGGCCTTCATCAGGGCAGCTACAAATATAGACCTGATATCTGTGGTCACATGACCCGTATGGACCAATGAACTGTCGCCCAGTAGATGGGAGCAGGTAAAGACACATGATAGGACACATAATGTCCGGACGATAAAAAACAAATGCAGATATTAATCAAAAATCTTAAAGTCTCTTAATAGTTTAACATACATTTAAACATCAAGTTAAACTGAACCAGTTGTCCAAAGTTACAAAAATGGAGACAAATCCAGTTCTCCATTCAAACCGGGGTGCCGCATGGTTTTAATGTGTTGATCCTGAACGTGTCTTCAGGATCGTCGTCCTGCCGGATGATGAAATGGCTCCTGAATGTCTCGTCCTTCATCCTGATACTTCCACCTGCAGTGAACTCAGCAAGAAGCCCAAAATACATTAAAACCAGCGGCGTGTTTATCATATTAATGGAACCAACTCAGATTAAAGCTGTGACTTCATTGTAGTTTCCAGCTGTCCGAATACGTACAGTGTGGACCCGGTGTTCTGATCCGGAGTCCTCTGTCCCCCACAGAGACATGTCCCCCGAGGGCTCCAGCCTGGACGAGTCCAACAGGACTCTGGATGAAATAACAGATCTGGCTCTCCAGCTGCAGAACCAGACCGGCGTCCAGGTCCTGTGGGTCACCTGCAACCTGTTCGCCCACCCGAGGTCCACATTTGACTGTTTTTGGACATTTTACCTCACAGGGAGGAAGACCTTGTTTTACTAGCAGAGTGATGAGATGTTGAAACCGTTAAAACAGCTGATCTGACATGTTCTGTTGATGTCCTGCACACGTGACCTGTGAACGTCATGTGACAGGTACATGAACGGCGCCGCCACCAACCCGGACTGCCACGTCCTGGCCTACGCTGGCGCTCAGGTGAAGAAGGGTCTGGACGTGGCCAAGAAGTTGGGTGCAGAAAACTTTGGTAGGAGAGACGCGTCAAATATTGATATTCTCCTTTGAAACGCTGCTTCCTCGCTGTGATCGGTGCGTTTGTCTCCTCAGTGTTTTGGGGGGGAAGAGAAGGTTTCCTCTCCGTCCACAACACCGACGTTGCTGCCGAACTGAAGCACATGGCCGATTTCTTCAAAATGGCCGTCAGTAAGTGCGGACGTGCAGGTCATCGACAGACGGCGTGTCGGTCAGCGGAGAGCGTCGTGCTTCGGTTTCACGTCTGTACGTTTCTCTCCAGAGTACAAAGAGAAGATCGGGCTGAAGTGTCAGTTTCTGATCGAGCCGAAGCCCAAAGAGCCGTGCAGACACCAGTACGACTACGGTGAGGCGTCCTCGCTGAACTCGGGCACGTCATCGTCTCACGCGTCTAACGCTGCCCTTCATCCCGGTTGTCTTGGGCAGATGCTATGAGTGTTATCGGATTCCTGAAGCATTATGGTCTGGAGAGGCACTTCAAGTTGAATATCGAGCCCAACCACACCACGCTGGCAGGACACTCCTACGAACACGACGTCGTCATGGCCTCCGCGTGAGACGTCTTTACTCTGATCATAAACTAGTCTTCATATTTAAGGTGACAGCGTTGTTGACAGCGTTGTTGACAGCGTTGTTGACGCCCCACACGGCCGTATATGATGTTCTGTCTCGTCCCCGACAGTTTGGGCATGTTGGGTTCGGTTGACTCAAACACCGGCTCTCCTGACCTGGGCTGGGACACGGACCAGTTCCCCATGGACATCAGGAACACCACCTTGGTCATGAAGGTACGTTTAGCTTCCTGACACAGAGAGCAGATGGATCTGATGGGAGCAATAAAGACGGTATGAAGATGTTTCCACCTCAGACAGGTGAGCCGTCTCAGACTCAGGTGAATTCTTGGTCCTCCGTCCGTCCTCTCAGTGAGGATTCATGACGGCTGTCGGGATATTTTGATTTTACTGTTTGTAAAAGTCTGATCTATTGACTGAAGTCTGACATATTTTCCTGAGATTCCTGCTTCAGTCTCACAGCAGGATGTTGTAGTGTTATTGTGTGTAAAGATGCTTCTATAACTAACGTGACCTCTCTGATCAAAAACGTACACTAATAACCCAAATGTGGAAATAATTAGCCCAATAAAAACAAACACTAATGGTCTAATAAAATGACTAATAACGTGATTATCAGCAGCACACAGCAGATCTGAGCTGATTAAGTTTATGTTATTAGTTTATTTATTTGGAGCCTGTTATTGAGCTTCGTGCCTTTTATGAGTGAAGACGTTTGGTCAACCTGCATGAGACAACACGGTGAGACACACGGGACAAAGTGACTAAGATGCTTTTTGTAGTTCATCGTCTGAAAGTTGTAGTTTCAGTGGCCAGAACACGTCATTAACATCCGCCATCCCATAATGACGTGGCCTCGTGTTAGTGGAGTCGGTTCTCTTCTCGTCTTTCCTTGACCTCGTGACGTTTTCCACCGGGGTCGAGGATTAGAGCTCAGGGAAGGATTTAGGAGGTCATGTTTTGGGCTATTTGAATGCACCTCTGGATTTCTGTGCTCGGAGTGGATCTGTAGATTCACCTGCTCACCGTACGTCCAACGGCCAGGACGACACCGTGCAGCACTCCTGGACGGTGGTTTTACAGAGGAGAGCTGAAACTAGTACAATCGTAACTTTGCCATAATTGTATATATGTGGAGACGTACTGTGAATATGGTTGTGGTGGCAGATTTGCATATCGTGTCAGAGTGGACTGTTGGCCTTGGAGGAGGACCGCAGTCTGTTCATCACCAGGAGCATCCACCTTCACATGATATATAATCAATAGATGCACTGCAAAAATAGAAATATATATTTGTACAACCAACTAATAAACAAGCAGGGTTCAATCGGGGAACCAACATCTGTAAAAACATGTTGGAGGAAGGATTTTGAATCCTTCGTCTCGCTCTAGTAGCAACAAAGCTAGACTGGGTTTCCTGTATCGAAACAAGGCCTCCTTCACACACTCTGCCAAACTCACCCTTGTGAAAATGACCATCCTTCCTCTATTTGACTACGGCGATATAATTTATAAAATGGCATCTAAGACCACCCTCAGAAAACTGGACACACTCCACCACTCAGCAATCCGTTTCGCCACAGGTGCCCCCTTCACCACCCACCACTGTGATCTCTACAGACTGGTGGACTGGCCCTCCCTTCACAGCAGGCGGCTACAACACCGGCTGCTCGTGGTCTACAAATCCCTTTTGGGAATGACCCCTCGCTACCTCTCAAATCTTCTGCACATCTCGGACAGCGATCGCCATTTAAGATCAAGTGACTTCATCAGGCTCATCGTTCCAAAAGTCCGTACTGTGTTTGGTCATAACGCCTTTCATTTTGCCTCTGCAAATGACTGGAACTCACTTCAAAACACACTCAAACTAACAGCTCTCACCTCTCTCAACATGTTCAAACTAAAGCTGCAACAAATCATAGTTGACTGCTGGACCTGCTGACCAGCCCTTGCTTTTCTCTCTCTCTCTCTCTCTCATTTTTATAAAGAAAATCCAGTAATCTGCCTTTTTCATTTTATTTATTTATTTTTATTAATTGTATTGTTTATTTTGGTACATAGTGTTTATTCATTTACCCATGTTGTCTTTAGCCTTTTCCTCATGTGTTTGTCATACTGTTTTGTATCTGTGCTGTTTGTGTCACTGTGTGGACTGTGCTGACAGGTCATCATTGTAAATGAGAATTGGTTCTCAATTGATTTTACCTGGTTAAATAAAGCTCATATATATATAACAGATAAGAGCGGCGGTGAAGGAAGCCGTTTGTTCCTCTGTATCTTCCAGACCATCGTTGAACAAGGCGGGCTGCAGCCCGGAGGCCTGAACTTTGATGCGAAGGTGCGCAGAGAGTCCACCGACCTGGAGGACCTGTTCATCGCTCACATCGGCGCCATGGACGCCTTCGCCAGAGGACTCAGGAACGCCGTGCGCATCGTTGAAGATGGGCTCGTCGCCGGGATGGTGAAGGTCCGTCGGCAGATACGTCCAATTAAAACAGACTCGGATTTCTGTGTGCAGTGGTTTCAGTAAATGTACGAATGTTTGACAGGAGCGATACTCGAGCTTCAGTCGAGGCCTCGGACAGAAGGTGGAGGAGGGTTCGGCTACGTTAGAAGACATGGAGGTGAGACTCCAGTTCAGCTCCTCAGTGGGAGTCCCACTGAATATACAGATTATAAACAGGATTTGTTCTTTGGTTTTACACACCAATTCTAACCGTCGCAGATAAACACTTGTGACCACTTCTCTTGCTTTTTAATTATTGTAACTACTAAATCTAGAGGAGACAGTGGCAATGAAACACTAATAATAATGATAATGGTGAGAGAAGACGACGTCCTTATTAAGACTTTGTGTGTTTTGTTATTTCAGGCTTTCATCAAGCAGAACGGTGAGCCCAAAGTCACCTCAGGGAAGCAAGAAAAATATGAATCCATCTTTAATCACTACATATAATAAAAACATCATCTTCCTGTATCCTCGATGTAACTTTGGACCTGCTTCAGTACCGTAACAGTGTTGGAAAATCAGAGCACTTTATTAGTCCAGTTGGAATGAATACTAATAATTAACCATTTAAAAATGGTTAACATGTAAATTGACAGATTAATTGCATATAAAAGTATAATTTGGTTATTTATGTATTAGACTGTATAAAAGGGAATTAGCAAATGATTAGTGTTTACTCTGTAATGAAACACAAATTGAAGTTGAGTGATCCTATGCGTTTTATAACTGATATAGTCCAGTCTCCATATCTAGTTAGTCATTTCATAAATATCCGGACACATCTTGTAATTTCATTTCAAGAGGACAAAAAAAATATTTTTTACACCACATAGTTTCTGCATTTATATTTCACTGTAACAGAATAGAAGAAAACCAGGTGAAAACTGACATACAGTATACGTAACTATATAATAAATTGCATCACGTCATTAGAGTCTTATTACTGACACATTCATGTGTAAACAGCATTTTACTGCTGCACCTTGTTTATGTGGTGGTAATAATTTAACTGTGGATAAAAATGCAAGATAATTAACATTAAATGTTAATCTGCTAGTTTATTTCATGATGAATTGATTGTATGATTTTTAAATTATCAGGAAAAGTCTGACTGACACCTTCAAACATCTCTAGCTTTTTTGGTAGAATTGTTAAAATAACTCGAAGAAGCTAAAAACATGACATGTTTGGACTGTCTGCATAAAAAGTAACTTCAGCAATTACATAAGCTTCAACTGTACACACATTTAAAGTCAGACGTTTACATGCGCTGGGGTTGAAGTATGTTAAGCTTCATTTTTTTAACCAACCAACCAATTACAATTAAAGGGAGTTGCATCCGCCTCAAATCAGTTTTGATGGCTGCAAGGGGGATTTTCTGATGGAAAAAAGGCGTAAATTCATAGCACCCATGAATTAATTCATCACCACAGGTCCAGTACGTTAAAGGAGAGGTGAGATCGGAGAGTCATTCAGTCATCCGGGGCTGTACGTGATAAAACACTTCAGTCAGGACAGTGGTCAGTTCCACTTGATGAGGTACTGCTTGTGTTGTATCTCATTTATTTTCCAGCAGAGGGCGCTGCTAACCGTGACGCAAAGACACCTGCACACCTGATGTTTAAATAACCAAAGTTCATTTACTTTAGGACATTTTGTATATCCCCATGGAAACACACAATTATCACCAGGAAAACCTGAAGAATATCAACGTGTCATCAGTTAAGGTCCCTCAGTAATGTATGACCCTGCAGAAAGTGTTGACTGCACCACACACTGCTGGGGAACAACAATATAACATTAACTTACTGTTTGATTTGAAACTATCAATATAAACAGTAAATGTGGCCTCAATACAACCTCAATACAGAGGAGAGAAAGAAATAAAAAATGACCTTCAAGGACAACAAACTAAACTCCATGCGAGTATAATTGACTCCCAGTATGAATTTATCAGTGTTAACAAGACATGTTGATTTGAGAAATAAGAGGAAAAGTTACTTGATATAAATACTACATAAAATACTTTGTTATAAGCAGTGAAATGTTCTTGTTAAAAAAGAGAAAATTATAGACTTATTTTTCTGTCGTTGATGATGCAGCATTGTGTGTTCTGTACACTGATGGAGGAAGAACATTTTTTTTTATAATATGGATGAAGTGAACATTTAAAAACGAACACATCAAGAAAAACTGATGAAGGAACTATGGAAGGGCGGAGTGAACATGTTAAATCTAAAGAGGATAGCAAAGAGGATTTGAATTGTTTTTCCCTCGTGTATATAACCCGTGTCTTTCCTTCACGTGTATATATTCAAGTGTTTTTCCCTCGTGTATATATATACACGTTTTTCCCTCATGTATACATACGTCTTTTTCCCTTGTGTATATATACGTGTTTTTCCCCCGTGTATAGATACGTGTTTTCCCTCGTATATATATACGTTTTTTCCCTCGTGTATATACAGTATACGTGTTTTTCCCTCATGCATATATACGTGTCTTTCCCTCGTGTATAGATACGTGTTTTCCCTTGTATATATATATATATACATACACGTCTTTTTCCCTTGTGTATATATACGTGTCTTTCCCTCGTATATATATACACGTTTTTTCACTCATGTATATATACGTGTTTTCCCCTCGTGTATAGATACGTGTTTTCCCTCGTGTATATATATATATATATATACACGTTTTTTTCCCTCGTGTATATACAGTATACGTGTTTTTCCCTCGTGCATATATACGTGTCTTTCCCTCGTGTATATATACGTGTTTTTCCCCCATGTATAGATATGTGTTTTCCCTCGTATATATATATACAGTGAACCCTCGTTTTTCGCGGGGGTTACGTTCCAAATAGAAACCGTGATAGGCGAAATCCGTGAAGTAGTAACCTTTATGTTTTTTACAATTATTATACAATGAAATACTCCATAATACATTGAAACCAAAGAACAAAACCTTTTTACAGGCCCAAGCATTTGTTTAACAAATAAAAGTACTGTATAAATGTTTTTTTTACAAATAACTACTGTACTGTAAAATAATAATTTTAATCATCAATACGAACTGAAAGGCTTCAAATTGCTGAGATCAGCACCGCCCCACTGCGACCCGAGTCATTGGATTAGAACGGGAGAAAATGAAAAATGATTATGAAAAAAAATACAAAGTACAGTAGGACAAATAGTGACTCACGTGTATTTCACTGCCGCAAATGCCTTTGTCGGTGCAGAACGTTTTGTCGACATTATGGGTTTTAGAGAAACTTGAAATTGCAAGAGAATTTGCAAACTTAAATTTGGCAAGCTGTTTTATGTACGTGTACATATTAAACCGCAACGTTATTGACAAACAGGTAGAGAAGAAGCGGAGAGACTGTTTAGCCAATCAGAATGCAGAACACAATGCACGATGCAAATCCGTGAAGCAGCGAGACCGTGAAAGGTGAACCGCGTTATAGCGAGGGTTCACTGTATACGTGTTTTTCCCTCGTGTATATGTTTTTCCCTCGTGTATATATACACGTGTCTTTTCCTCATGTACATATGTGTATTTCCCTCGTGTATATATCCGTGTTTTTCCCTCGTGTATATACAGTATACGTGGTTTCCCTCATGTATATATACGTGGTTTTCCCTTGTGTATAGATAAGTGTTTTTCCCCCGTGTATAGATACGTGTTTTCCCTCATATATATATATATACACGTGTTTTTCCCTCGTGTATATATCCGTGTTTTTCCCTCGTGTATATATCCGTGTTTTTCCCTTGTGTATATATATATACGCACGTTTTTTTCACTCGTGTATATATATGTGTTTTTCCCCCGTGTATAGATATGTGTTTTCCCTCGTATATATATATATATATATACGTTTTTTTCCCTCGTGTATATACAGTATACGTGGTTTCCCTCATGTATATATACGTGGTTTTCCCTCGTGTATAGATACGTGTTTTCCCTCATATATATATATACACGTGTTTTTCCCTCGTGTATATATACGTGTCTTTCCCTCGTATATATATACACGTGTCTTTTCCTCATGTACAGTGGGTACGGAAAGTATTCAGACCCCTTTAAATGTTTCACTGTTTCATTGCAGCCATTTGCTAAAATCAAAAAAGTTCATTTTATTTCTCATTAATGTACACTCAGCACCCCATCTTGACAGAAAAAAACAAATGTAGAAATTTGTGCAAATTTATTAAAAAAGAAAAACTGAAATATCACATGGTCATAAGTATTCAGACCCTTTGCTCAGTATTGAGTAGAAGCACCCTTTTGAGCTGGTACAGCCATGAGTCTTCTTGGGAATGATGCAACAAGCTTTTCACACCTGGATTTGGGGATCCTCTGCCATTCTTCCTTGCAGATCCTCTCCAGTTCCGTCAGGTTGGATGGTGAACGTTGGTGGACAGCCATTTTCAGGTCTCTCCAGAGATGCTCAATTGGGTTTAGGTCAGAGCTCTGGCTGGGCCAGTCAAGAATGGTCACAGAGTTGTTCCGAAGCCACTCCTTTGTTATTTTAGCTGTGTGCTTAGGGTCATTGTCTTGTTGGAAGGTGAACCTTCGGCCCAGTCTGAGGTCCAGAGCACTCTGGAAGAGGTTTTCTTCCAGGATATCTCTGTACTTGGCCGCATTCATCTTTCCTTCAATTGCAACCGGTCGTCCTGTCCCTGCAGCTGAAAAACACCCCCATAGCATGATGCTGCCACCACCATGTTTCACTGTTGGCATTGTATTGGGCAGGTGATGAGCAGTGCCTGGTTTTCTCCACACATACCGCTTAGAATTAACGCCAACAAGTTCAATCTTGGTCTCATCAGACCAGAGAATCTTATTTCTCATAGTCTGGGAGTCCTTCATGTGTTTTTTGGCAAACTCTATGCGGGCTTTCATATGTCTTGCACTGAGGAGAGGCTTCCGTCGGGCCACTCTGCCATAAAGCCCCGACTGGTGGAGGGCTGCAGTGATAGTTGACTTTGTGGAACTTTCTCCCATCTCCCTACTGCATCTCTGGAGCTCAGCCACAGTGATCTTTGGGTTCTTCTTTACCTCTCTCACCAAGGCTCTTCTCCCACGATTGCTCAGTTTGGCTGGACGGCCAGGTCTAGGAAGAGTTCTGGTCGTCCCAAACTTCTTCCATTTAAGGATTATGGAGGCCACTGTGCTCTTAGGAACCTTGAGTGCTGCAGAAATTGTTTTGTAAACTTGGCCAGATCTGTGCCTTGCCACAATTCTGTCTCTGAGCTCCTTGGACAGTTCCTTCGACCTCATGATTCTCATTTGCTCTGACATGCACTGTGAGCTGTAAGGTCTTATATAGACAGGTGTGTGCCTTTCCTAATCAAGTCCAATCAGTTTAATTAAACACAGCTGGACTCCAATGAAGGAGTAGAACCATCTCAAGGAGGATCAGAAGAAATGGACAGCATGTGAGTTAAATATGAGTGTCACAGCAAAGGGTCTGAATACTTATGACCATGTGATATTTCAGTTTTTCTTTTTTAATAAATTTGCACAAATTTCTACATTTCTGTTTTTTTCTGCCAAGATGGGGTGCTGAGTGTACATTAATGAGAAATAAAATGAACTTTTTTGATTTTAGCAAATGGCTGCAATGAAACAAAGAGTGAAACATTTAAAGGGGTCTGAATACTTTCCGTACCCACTGTATATACGTGTTTTCCCCTCGTGCATATATACGTGTCTTTCCCTCGTGTATATATACGTGTTTTTCCCCCGTGTATAGATATGTGTTTTCCCTCGTATATATAGATATATATAGATATATATAGATATATATATCTATATATACACGTGTTTTTCCCTCGTATATATATACACGTGTCTTTTCTCTCATGTATATACGTGTCTTTCCCTTGTGTATATATCCATGTTTTTCCCTCATGTATATATCCGTGTTTTTCCCTCATGTATATATACGTGTTTTTCCCTCGTGTATATATACGTGTTTTTCCCTCATGTATATGTACATGTGTTTTTCCCCTGTGTATAGATACGTGTTTTCCCTCATATATATATATATATATATATATATACACGTTTTTTTCCCTCGTGTATATACAGTATACGTGGTTTCCCTCGTGTATATACACGTGTTTTTCCCTCGTGTATATATATATACGTTTTTCCCTCGTGTATATATACATTTTTTCCCCTCGTGTATATACAGTATACGTGGTTTCCCTCGTGTATATATATGTGGTTTTCCCTCGTGTATATATACGTGTTTTTCCCTCGTGTGTATATATGTGTTTTTCCCTCATGTATATATACGTGGTTTTCCCCCGTGTATATATACGTGGTTTTCCCCCCGTGTATGTATATATATATATATATATATATATATATATATATATACGTTTTTCCCTCGTGTATATATACGTGGTTTTCCCTCGTGTATATATACGTGTTTTTCCCCCGTGTATAGATACGTGTTTTCCCTCATATATATATATATATATATATATATATATATATATACGTGTCTTTCCCTTGTGTATATATACGTGTTTTTCTCTCGTGTATACATATATATATATATATATATATATATATATATATATATATATATACGTGTTTTTCCCTCGTGTATATGTGTTTTTCCCTTGTGTATATATACGTGCTTTTCCCTCGTGTATATACGTGTTTTTCCCTCGTGTATATATGTGTTTTTCCCTCATGTATATATACGTGGTTTTCCCCCGTGTATATATACGTGGTTTTCTCTCGTGTATACATATATATATATATATATATATATATATATATATATATATACGTGTTTTTCCCTCGTGTATATGTGTTTTTCCCTTGTGTATATATACGTGCTTTTCCCTCGTGTATATACGTGTTTTTCCCTCGTGTATATATACGTGTTTTTCCCTTGTGTATATATACATGTTTTTCCCTCGTGTATATATGTGTTTTTCCCTCGTGTATATATACGTGTTTTTCCCTTGTGTATATATACATGTTTTTCCCTCGTGTATATATGTGTTTTTCCCTCATGTATATATACGTGTTTTTCCCTCGTGTGGCTTTGAGTGAAGGAGGAAGAAGTGATTGTGTTAACACGATGTAACTTTTCATTCCAGGGAAGCTGCTGTGGGAAAGCAGGAAAAAACTCCGGAGACCTTTTTTAATTCAATCCTTTCCCTTTCACATTTTTTTCCTCCACTTCTTTTCCCCAAATCACAAAATCAGTGATACTGAAGGCACCGAGCTCAGACTTCCACCTCCAGGAGGGACGGCTCTCCGCCTCACATCCGAACTCCTAAAACCTTTTTCGATCCTGAACCATCCAACACGAGGACGGTGAGCTGGTTTAGAGGACGGGCGTGTCCTCGCGAGGCGGACACCAGGTGAGCCGGGACGCCCTGCTGGATGCAGGAGGAACTACCAGCCTGCAGCAGAGGATCAGTCACAGCCCGTTCAATCGGCTTTCTACTGTCTTCTACACAATTCTATTTTTTTGCCCAAAACATTTACGGCTCTGTCGGCAGTAGAGATGTCGGTTGAGTTTCCCGCGTCACACATGATTAAAAAAATAAACACATTCATTTTTTGCATATAAAATTGCATTACTAGACGCTGAGGACACCGAGGACACCGAGGACCGTGATGACCTCGTACACAGAGTGTGTGTGCAACGCCATGCGGGGGAGGAGGACTCGTAATGAGGCGCCTCCAGAGGCTCTGAAACACATCTGATCTCTAAACACAGACTGTATGAAACAAACAGCACAGAGATGCTTAATCAACACTTTTATACTCAAAGTGAAGGATCAAATCAAGAGTAAAAACAATAATAATAAAAAAAAATGAGTCTCAGCTCTCAGAAGAGTTTCAACATGTTTCAACCGGCTGTTTGGCTTTTTGAAGACGTGGAGGAGGAAGAAGCTCACGAAGAGGAAAATCAGAATCATCCATTGGTTTCAGTTCTCCACAGGCTGGAAAAGGAGCACCAGAGAAGAGATGATCACTTCACATCACAAATTAGGTTTTAAAAATAAAAAGGTTCCTTCTTGATTTACTTCCACAGACATCCGTCCGAACCTCCAACAGGTTGTCAAAGTCTTACGTCTTCGGCCCGGCTGGCCATCGGACACTCAGGCCCGTCGGAGGTGTTTTCTGTGCTCTGAAAACAGAAATAAGCTGCATCTCAGACGTCAAAATAGCTTCTGAAGGGGAGCTTTACGTTGTCGGGGGTGAAGCCAGCGGTCCTGACCTTCTCACTTTCTCCTGAGGAGCATCTGGCCGTTCACATTTTAAATAATATGAAATATTCCAGCCATGAATATCGGCTCCAATCAATGAAGTAGCCAAGTTAGGCAAAAGACACATTTTGGTGGGCTAGTGAGTTGTTGTGGTTCGATAAATTATCATGCATATGGACAGAATTGTCATTGCTTAGAAAATCATAAATAACCTAATAAAAAGATGTGATTAGTCAGACAGACAGCAGATTTGAGCTGATGAACATTCATCATTTATTTAAAGTGGGTGTGTTATTGTTTCATGGGACTTTAGAGGTGAACTTTTTTCCCCCTCAAATACACAACAGCATCTTTTCTGCTGGTGTGAAACATTTTTTGGAGGGAAACTGGAGAACCCGGAGAAAAACCCATGAAAATGCCCTAAACTCTGACCTCTAAACACGAACTAAACACAAACTAAACACTGACTAAACACTAAATGAATACTAAATAAACACCAATTAAATATTAAACACTGGACCTCTGTGTTCTTTGACAGAAGTCCTCACAAAGATAGACGTACCAGCAGGTGTGTGTTTTCACTGATCCTGCTTCTGCTTCAGATGTTTATATTTGCAGCGATGATCTAGTGTCACTGATTTCTTAAACCGTCTCTACAGAGACACTTTTGTTATTTTAGAGACTTCAGCTGGTGATGAGATCTCTTCTAGATTTGAGATCTCTTCAGGAGTTGAGATCTTCTGGTGTTGAGATCTTCTGGTGTTGAGATCTCTTCTGGTGTTGAGATCTTCTGGTGTTGATATCTCTTCTGAAGTTGAGATCTCTTCTGGAGTTCAGATCTCTTCTGGAGTTGTGATGTCTTCTGGATTTGAGATCTCTTCTGGAGTTACAATCTCTTCTAGATTTGAGATCTCTTCTGGTGTTGAGACCTCTTCTGGAGTTGAAATCTTCTGGTGTTAAGATCTTCTGGTGTTGAAATCTCTTCTGGAGTTGAGATCTCTTCTAGATTTGAGATCTCTTCTGGTGTTGAGACTTCTTCTGGAGTTGAGATCTCTTCTAGATTTGAGATCTATTCTGGTGTTGAGATCTCTTCTGGAGTTGAGATCTTCTGGTGTTGAGATCTCTTCTGGTGTTGAGATCTTCTGGTGTTGATATCTCTTCTGAAGTTAAGATTTCTTCTGGAGTTGAGATCTCTTCTAGATTTGAGATCTCTTCTAGATTTGAGATCTCTTCTGGTGTTGAGACCTCTTCTGGAGTTGAGATTTCTTCTGGAGTTGAGATCTCTTCTGGAGTTGCGATCTCTTCTAGATTTGAGATCTCTTCTGGTGTTGAGACCTCTATGGAGTTGAGATCTCTTCTAGATTTGAGATCTATTCTGGTGTTGAGATCTCTTCTGGAGTTGAGATCTTCTGGTGTTGATATCTCTTCTAGATTTGAGAGCTATTCTGGTGTTGCGATCTCTTCTAGATTTGAGATCTCTTCTGGAGTTGCAATCTCTTCTAGATTTGAGATCTTTTCTGCTGTTGAGACCTCTTCTGGAGTTGAGATCTTCTGGTGTTAAGATCTTCTGGTGTTGAAATCTCTTCTGGAGTTGAGATCTCTTCTAGATTTGAGATCTCTTCTGGTGTTGAGACCTCTTCTGGAGTTGAGATCTCTTCTAGATTTGAGATCTATTCTGGTGTTGAGATCTCTTCTGGAGTTGAGATCTTCTGGTGTTGAGATCTTCTGGTGTTGAAATATCTTCTGGAGTTGAGATCTTCTAGAGTTGAGATCTTCTGGAGTTGAGATCTCTTCTAGACTTGAGATCTCTTCTGGTGTTGAGACCTCTTCTGGAGTTGAAATCTCTTCTGGAGTTGAGATATCTTCTAGATTTGAGATCTCTTCTGGAGTTGAGATCTCTTCTAGATTTGAGACCTCTTCTGGAGTTGAGATCTTCTGGTGTTGAGATCTTCTGGTGTTGAGATCTCTTCTGGAGTTGAGATCTTCTGGTGTTGAAATCTCTTCTGGAGTTGCGATCTCTTCTAGATTTGAGATCTCTTCTGGTGTTGAGACCTCTTCTGGAGTTGAGGTCTTCTGGTGTTAAGATCTTCTGGTGTTGAAATCTCTTCTGGAGTTGAGATCTCTTCTAGATTTGAGATCTCTTCTGGTGTTGAGATCTTCTGGTGTTGAAATCTCTTCTGGAGTTGAGATCTTCTAGAGTTGAGATCTTCTGGAGTTGAGATCTCTTCTGGAGTTGAAATCTCTTCTGGAGTTGAGATCTCTTCTAGATTTGAGATATCTTCTGGTGTTGCGATCTCTTCTAGATTTGAGATCTCTTCTGGAGTTGAGATCTCTTCTGGTGTTGAGACCTCTTCTGGAGTTGAGATCTTCTGGTGTTGAGATCTCTTCTGGAGTTGAGATCTCTTCTGGAGTTGAAATCTCTTCTGGAGTTGAGATCTCTTCTAGATTTGAGATATCTTCTGGTGTTGCGATCTCTTCTAGATTTGAGATCTCTTCTGGAGTTGAGATCTCTTCTGGTGTTGAGACCTCTTCTGGAGTTGAAATCTTCTGGTGTTGAGATCTCTTCTGGAGTTGAGATCTTCTGGTGTTGAAATCTCTTCTGGAGTTGAGATCTCTTCTAGATTTGAGATCTCTTCTGGTGTTGAGATCTTCTGGTGTTGAAATCTCTTCTGGAGTTGAGATCTTCTAGAGTTGAGATCTTCTGGAGTTGAGATCTCTTCTGGAGTTGAAATCTCTTCTGGAGTTGAGATCTCTTCTAGATTTGAGATATCTTCTGGTGTTGCGATCTCTTCTAGATTTGAGATCTCTTCTGGAGTTGAGATCTCTTCTGGTGTTGAGACCTCTTCTGGAGTTGAGATCTTCTGGTGTTGAGATCTCTTCTGGAGTTGAGATCTCTTCTGGAGTTGAAATCTCTTCTGGAGTTGAGATCTCTTCTAGATTTGAGATATCTTCTGGTGTTGCGATCTCTTCTAGATTTGAGATCTCTTCTGGAGTTGAGATCTCTTCTGGTGTTGAGACCTCTTCTGGAGTTGAAATCTTCTGGTGTTGAGATCTCTTCTGGAGTTGAGATCTTCTGGTGTTGAAATCTCTTCTGGAGTTGAGATCTCTTCTAGATTTGAGATCTCTTCTGAAGTTGAGATCTCTTCTGGTGTTGAGACCTCTATGGAGTTGAGATCTCTTCTAGATTTGAGATCTATTCTGGTGTTGAGATCTCTTCTGGAGTTGAGATCTTCTGGTGTTGATATCTCTTCTAGATTTGAGAGCTATTCTGGTGTTGCGATCTCTTCTAGATTTGAGATATCTTCTGGAGTTGCAATCTCTTCTAGATTTGAGATCTTTTCTGCTGTTGAGACCTCTTCTGGAGTTGAGATCTTCTGGTGTTAAGATCTTCTGGTGTTGAAATCTCTTCTGGAGTTGAGATCTCTTCTAGATTTGAGATCTCTTCTGGTGTTGAGACCTCTTCTGGAGTTGAGATCTTCTGGTGTTGAGATCTTCTGGTGTTGAAATATCTTCTGGAGTTGAGATCTTCTAGAGTTGAGATCTTCTGGAGTTGAGATCTCTTCTAGATTTGAGACCTCTTCTGGAGTTGAGATCTTCTGGTGTTGAGATCTTCTGGTGTTGAGATCTCTTCTGGAGTTGAGATCTTCTGGTGTTGAAATCTCTTCTGGAGTTGCGATCTCTTCTAGATTTGAGATCTCTTCTGGTGTTGAGACCTCTTCTGGAGTTGAGGTCTTCTGGTGTTAAGATCTTCTGGTGTTGAAATCTCTTCTGGAGTTGAGATCTCTTCTAGATTTGAGATCTCTTCTGGTGTTGAGATCTTCTGGTGTTGAAATCTCTTCTGGAGTTGAGATCTTCTAGAGTTGAGATCTTCTGGAGTTGAGATCTCTTCTGGAGTTGAAATCTCTTCTGGAGTTGAGATCTCTTCTAGATTTGAGATATCTTCTGGTGTTGCGATCTCTTCTAGATTTGAGATCTCTTCTGGAGTTGAGATCTCTTCTGGTGTTGAGACCTCTTCTGGAGTTGAGATCTTCTGGTGTTGAGACCTCTTCTGGAGTTGAGATCTCTTCTAGATTTGAGATCTATTCTGGTGTTGAGATCTCTTCTGGAGTTGAGATCTTCTGGTGTTGAGATCTTCTGGTGTTGAAATATCTTCTGGAGTTGAGATCTTCTAGAGTTGAGATCTTCTGGAGTTGAGATCTCTTCTAGACTTGAGATCTCTTCTGGTGTTGAGACCTCTTCTGGAGTTGAAATCTCTTCTGGAGTTGAGATATCTTCTAGATTTGAGATCTCTTCTGGAGTTGAGATCTCTTCTAGATTTGAGACCTCTTCTGGAGTTGAGATCTTCTGGTGTTGAGATCTTCTGGTGTTGAGATCTCTTCTGGAGTTGAGATCTTCTGGTGTTGAAATCTCTTCTGGAGTTGCGATCTCTTCTAGATTTGAGATCTCTTCTGGTGTTGAGACCTCTTCTGGAGTTGAGGTCTTCTGGTGTTAAGATCTTCTGGTGTTGAAATCTCTTCTGGAGTTGAGATCTCTTCTAGATTTGAGATCTCTTCTGGTGTTGAGATCTTCTGGTGTTGAAATCTCTTCTGGAGTTGAGATCTTCTAGAGTTGAGATCTTCTGGAGTTGAGATCTCTTCTGGAGTTGAAATCTCTTCTGGAGTTGAGATCTCTTCTAGATTTGAGATATCTTCTGGTGTTGCGATCTCTTCTAGATTTGAGATCTCTTCTGGAGTTGAGATCTCTTCTGGTGTTGAGACCTCTTCTGGAGTTGAGATCTTCTGGTGTTGAGATCTCTTCTGGAGTTGAGATCTCTTCTGGAGTTGAAATCTCTTCTGGAGTTGAGATCTCTTCTAGATTTGAGATATCTTCTGGTGTTGCGATCTCTTCTAGATTTGAGATCTCTTCTGGAGTTGAGATCTCTTCTGGTGTTGAGACCTCTTCTGGAGTTGAAATCTTCTGGTGTTGAGATCTCTTCTGGAGTTGAGATCTTCTGGTGTTGAAATCTCTTCTGGAGTTGAGATCTCTTCTAGATTTGAGATCTCTTCTGGTGTTGAGATCTTCTGGTGTTGAAATCTCTTCTGGAGTTGAGATCTTCTAGAGTTGAGATCTTCTGGAGTTGAGATCTCTTCTGGAGTTGAAATCTCTTCTGGAGTTGAGATCTCTTCTAGATTTGAGATATCTTCTGGTGTTGCGATCTCTTCTAGATTTGAGATCTCTTCTGGAGTTGAGATCTCTTCTGGTGTTGAGACCTCTTCTGGAGTTGAGATCTTCTGGTGTTGAGATCTCTTCTGGAGTTGAGATCTCTTCTGGAGTTGAAATCTCTTCTGGAGTTGAGATCTCTTCTAGATTTGAGATATCTTCTGGTGTTGCGATCTCTTCTAGATTTGAGATCTCTTCTGGAGTTGAGATCTCTTCTGGTGTTGAGACCTCTTCTGGAGTTGAAATCTTCTGGTGTTGAGATCTCTTCTGGAGTTGAGATCTTCTGGTGTTGAAATCTCTTCTGGAGTTGAGATCTCTTCTAGATTTGAGATCTCTTCTGAAGTTGAGATCTCTTCTGGTGTTGAGACCTCTATGGAGTTGAGATCTCTTCTAGATTTGAGATCTATTCTGGTGTTGAGATCTCTTCTGGAGTTGAGATCTTCTGGTGTTGATATCTCTTCTAGATTTGAGAGCTATTCTGGTGTTGCGATCTCTTCTAGATTTGAGATATCTTCTGGAGTTGCAATCTCTTCTAGATTTGAGATCTTTTCTGCTGTTGAGACCTCTTCTGGAGTTGAGATCTTCTGGTGTTAAGATCTTCTGGTGTTGAAATCTCTTCTGGAGTTGAGATCTCTTCTAGATTTGAGATCTCTTCTGGTGTTGAGACCTCTTCTGGAGTTGAGATCTTCTGGTGTTGAGATCTTCTGGTGTTGAAATATCTTCTGGAGTTGAGATCTTCTAGAGTTGAGATCTTCTGGAGTTGAGATCTCTTCTAGATTTGAGACCTCTTCTGGAGTTGAGATCTTCTGGTGTTGAGATCTTCTGGTGTTGAGATCCCTTCTGGAGTTGAGATCTTCTGGTGTTGAAATCTCTTCTGGAGTTGCGATCTCTTCTAGATTTGAGATCTCTTCTGGTGTTGAGACCTCTTCTGGAGTTGAGGTCTTCTGGTGTTAAGATCTTCTGGTGTTGAAATCTCTTCTGGAGTTGAGATCTCTTCTAGATTTGAGATCTCTTCTGGTGTTGAGATCTTCTGGTGTTGAAATCTCTTCTGGAGTTGAGATCTTCTAGAGTTGAGATCTTCTGGAGTTGAGATCTCTTCTGGAGTTGAAATCTCTTCTGGAGTTGAGATCTCTTCTAGATTTGAGATATCTTCTGGTGTTGCGATCTCTTCTAGATTTGAGATCTCTTCTGGAGTTGAGATCTCTTCTGGTGTTGAGACCTCTTCTGGAGTTGAGATCTTCTGGTGTTGAGATCTCTTCTGGAGTTGAGATCTCTTCTGGAGTTGAAATCTCT
The DNA here is from genome assembly GCF_022577435.1 of Embiotoca jacksoni. Lineage (NCBI taxonomy): Eukaryota > Metazoa > Chordata > Actinopteri > Embiotocidae > Embiotoca > Embiotoca jacksoni. Next base: position 1,855,917 of record NW_027185404.1, on the reverse strand, counting down.
TCTGGTGTTGAGATCTCTTCTAGATTTGAGATATCTTCTGGTGTTGCGATCTCTTCTAGATTTGAGATCTCTTCTGGAGTTGAGATCTCTTCTGGTGTTGAGACCTCTTCTGGAGTTGAAATCTTCTGGTGTTGAGATCTCTTCTGGAGTTGAGATCTTCTGGTGTTGAAATCTCTTCTGGAGTTGAGATCTCTTCTAGATTTGAGATCTCTTCTGGTGTTGAGATCTCTTCTGGAGTTGAGATCTTCTGGTGTTGAGATCTTCTGGTGTTGAAATCTCTTCTGGAGTTGAGATCTTCTAGAGTTGACATCTTCTGGAGTTGAGATCTCTTCTAGACTTGAGATCTCTTCTGGTGTTGAGACCTCTTCTGGAGTTGAAATCTCTTCCGGAGTTGAGATCTCTTCTAGATTTGAGATCTCTTCTGAAGTTGAGATCTCTTCTGGTGTTGAGATCTCTTCTGGAGTTGAGATCTTCTGGTGTTGAAATCTCTTCTGGAGTTGAGATCTCTTCTAGATTTGAGATCTCTTCTGGAGTTGAGATCTTCTGGTGTTGAGATCTTCTGGTGTTGAAATCTCTTCTGGAGTTGAGATCTTCTAGAGTTGACATCTTCTGGAGTTGAGATCTCTTCTAGACTTGAGATCTCTTCTGGTATTGAGACCTCTTCTGGAGTTGAAATCTGTTCCGGAGTTGAGATCTCTTCTAGATTTGAGATCTCTTCTGAAGTTGAGATCTCTTCTGGTGTTGAGACCTCTTCTGGAGTTGAGATCTTCTGGTGTTGAGATCTCTTCTGGAGTTGAGATCTTCTGGTGTTGAAATCTCTTCTGGAGTTGAGATCTCTTCTAGATTTGAGATCTCTTCTGGTGTTGAGACCTCTTCTGGAGTTGAGATCTTCTGGTGTTAAGATCTTCTGGTGTTGAAATCTCTTCTGGAGTTGAAATATCTTCTAGATTTGAGATCTCTTCTAGATTTGAGATCTCTTCTGGAGTTGAGATCTCCTCTGGTGTTGAGCCCTCTTGTGGTTTCGAGATCTTTTCCGGATTAGAAACTGTTGTAAAGTTGTCCTCAGGAGTAGGTTCCTGTAGGACGAGGGCAGGACTGTGGTCGCCGTCCTCCTCCAGTTCAGAGTCCCCTGAGATGGTTTCTAGCATGGCGATCTTTCTAGGTGTAGAGACCGTTGTTACATTGTCCTCTGACGTGGACCCCTGGGAGACGACCTCGGGCTGCTGGTTGATGGAGTACTTCAGCTGCTTCGTTAGCTCCTCCACCTTCCTTGTCAGGGTCTGATTGTCCCCCATCTGGACTTTAAGCGTGGTGGACAGTTCAATGTGGAAGTTGTTCTTGTCCTCCAGTTGCTTTATCAGCTCCTTCAGCTCATCATGAGTGACGTTCTCCCTGCTGGCCTCCTCCTGCTGGAGATTGATGTTCTCCAGTTGTAGGTAGGTAGGTAGGTAGGTAGGTAGTTACTTTATTAATCCCCAAGGGGAAACTTTTTCGCTACAGCAGCATTTATAGATACATGAAAGCAATAAAATAACAGTAAAAAATATAAAATATAAAAATGCACAGTATATACAGTATATATAGTACAGTATATATATATATATGTATATATATAATTTTTTTTATATTTAAACAAACAAGAAACACAGACAACAGTGTTATTGTTGTGTGATGGATTTTGCCAGAGGTGAGTTATTGTACAGTCTTATTGCAGTGGCAGGAATGATCTCCTGTATCAGGAATGATCTCCTGTATCTGTCAAGTTTGCAGCCAATGATGGAGCCGGCCTTCTTCACCAGTTTGTTAAGTCTGTTGGTGTCTCCGGCTCCAATGCTGCTCCCCCAGCAGACCACAGCGAAGTACAGTTCACTGGCCACAACAGACTGGTAGAACATCTCCAACATCTTGCTGCACACATTGAAGGATCGAAGTTTCCTCAAGAAAAAGAGTCGACTCATCCCCTTCTTGTAGACAGCATTGATGTTGGTCTTCCAGTTCAGTCTGTTGTTGATGGAGACACCCAGGTACTTGTACTCCTCCACCATGTCCACCTCCTCTCCCAGAACTCTCAGCGGTTGTGGAGCCGTCGTCTTCCTCCTGAAGTCGACCACCATCTCTCTGGTCTTGGCCACGTTCAGGAGCAGGTGATTTCTACCAGCCCACTCCACAAAGTCCTCCACTACTACCCTGTACTCATCCTCCCGTCCATCCCTTATACACCAACCACTGACTCCTCCTCCCGTCCATCCCTTATACACCGACCACTGAGTCCTCCTCCCGTCCATCCCTTATACACCGACCACTGACTCCTCCTCCCGTCCATCCCTTATACACCGACCACTGACTCCTCCTCCCGTCCATCCCTTATACACCGTCCACTGCAGAGTCATCAGAGAACTTCTGCAGATGTCTTGACTCTGAGTTGTTCTGGAAGTCAGTGGTGTAGAAGGTGAACAGGAAGGAGACAGAACAGTTCCCTGAGGAGCTCCAGTACCACTGACCACCGTATCAGACAGCACACTGCCCAGACGGACAAACTGTGGTCTGCCTGTCAGGTAGTCAGTGATCCAGGAGACGGTGGACGTGTCCACCCCCACCACCCGCAGCTTCTCACTCAGCAGCAGTGGTTGGATGGTATTAAATGCACTGGAGAAATCAAAGAAAGTGATTCTCACAGATTCACCGGTTCCATCCAGGTGAGACTGAGCTCGTTGCAGCAGGTAGATGATGGCATCGTCCACTCCCACATGAGGCTGGTACGCAAATTGTAGAGGGTCCAGAGAAGATTTCACCAGCGGCCTGAGGTGGGCCAAGACCAGCCTCTCCAGCACCTTCATCACATGAGATGTGAGGGCAACCGGTCGGTAGTTGTTAAGGCCAGATGGAGTTGTCTTCTTAGGGACTGGAACCAGGCAGGATGTCTTCCACAGCACCGGGACTTCCTCCTGCATCAGGCTCAGGTTGAAGAGGTGTTGCAGGACCTCAGCCAGCTGGACGGCGCAGGTCTTCAGGACCCCGGGGCTGATGCCGTCAGGTCCTGCAGCCTTGCGCTGGTGGAGTCTCTCCAGCTGTCTCCTAACCTGGCCAGTCGTCACAGAGGGGGTCATGGTGTCCATGGAGGAAGAGCCCTTTGAGATTGAGGGCTCTGTGTCTATGCAGCTCACCAGGGGGGACAGAGGGGGGAGGGGGGGAGGCAGCAGAGGTGTTTGGGAGGTGTAAGGTGTGGAGGAGACAGATGAGGGTGGTGAACTAAACCTGTTGAAGAAACAGTTTAGCTCATTGGACCTCTCCAGGTTCCCCCTGGTTGTTCTTCTCCAGGTTCCCTCTGGTTGTTCCTCTCCAGGTTCCCCCTGGTTGTTCCTCTCCAGGTTCCCCCTGGTTGTCTCTCTCTCCCCTTGAACCCAGTAATCTCCTTCATACCGGTCCACACCTCCCTCACGTTGTTCTGCTGGAGTTTGGCCTCCAGCTTCCTCCTGTAGGAGTCCTTGCACTCACTCATCTTCTCCTTCAGGTGGCGCTGCACTCTCCTGAGCTCCTCCCTGTCCCCAAATCTGAAGGCTGCTTTCTTCTTATTAAGAAGAACTTTCAGGTCACTGGTGATCCACGGCTTGTTGTTGGGGAAGCAGTGTCCAGTCCGGGATGGTACGGTGGTGTGTTCACAGAATTTAATGTATTCTGTGATACAGTCCGTCCTGCTGTTGATGTCCTCCCCATGTGGTCCACACAGCACATCCCAGTCTGTGGACTCAAAGCAGTCCTGCAGGGCATCTTTAGCCTCCTGTGTCCACCTCCTCACAGTCCTGGTGGTCACAGGCTGCCTCTGCACCAGGGGAACATACTTGGGGGTCAGCAGGACCAGGTTGTGGTCTGATCTACCAAGGGGGGGAAGGGCAGTAGTACTGTATGCATCCATGGCATTAGCATACAGTATGTCCAGAGTTTTATTGTTCCGGGTGGGGCAGTTCACATACTGGTGCAAAGTTGGCAGTACTTTATCCAGACTGGTTTAAGTCTCCAGTAACTAACAAAAATGCACCGGGATGCTGAGTCTGAAGTTTGGACACAGTGGAGTGGATGGTGTCCACTGCTGCCTCTACGTCAGCTGATGGAGGAACGTACACAGCGATAACAATGGCGGACGTGAACTCCCTCGGCAAATAATACGGGCGCATCCCCACGGCTAGCAGTTCAATGTCCGGGCTACAGAAACGTTCCTTCACACACACGTGGTCGGGATTGCACCACCTCTCGTTCACATAGACTGCAATCCCTCCACCTTTCTTCTTGCCGCTCTCGTAATTATCGTGTGAATTCAGGGAGATTTTAGTCCAGTTCTCATTTTAAAGTCCTTTTATTGTCAAAATCAAAGTCTGAATAATCTTTTTATGGTTTTTGTTCTCTGTTCGCGGCCCGCCGTGTTCACAGGAACAATACTTTTATTTTGAAATCAGGTCTGTTGCCGTATTACCGTAATGTCTAGTATAGATAGGTACTGCGAACTACAGTGGAAGCTGGCCTGACCTCAGTGACGATTTCTCGTCCATTTTAATGCTTTCCAGAGATGGTGGGATTTCTCAAACTGAATAAATACAGATAGAAACACTAAACTGCTCCGCTAACTCAGTCTGGTTCTAATAAAGACATCTGATGAAAAAAGAAATCCATGGACTCGTATATTTTAAAAAAAATATTAGCACATTGTCGTGTTAAAACCCAGTCAGGATAGCTGCCACGGAGATTTTAAGTGCCCGACTATCCGTGGTGTTACCACGGGTGCTCGGAGCGACCAAAAAGGACAAAGAAAGACCTGATTTGAGCAAATGGGTCATTTAATAGACCTGTGACAAGTAAAAACAACATTATATTACACATATGAAATTCCATTCTAATTATATATTGCCATTGAGGAGGTGGAGTGATATTTCTGGTGATGAGCAGGATGTGATGTCATGATAATTTGTTCCAAATGTTCAGTTGACCAATCACATCTCTGGGGTGGAGCTACTTGTTGAATAATGCTTAATCATATATTTGCACGAGCGCTGCTGCTATTTTAACTACTGTAAGTACAAGTCCGTGTGCAGTATGACAGAAAAAGTGCTCTGGCGGCACTAAGTGTCATTAAACTGTTCCTTATTTGGTTTGATCTGTCGTGTGAGTCCTCCAACTATGGAAACACTCAAAACTCAAACACAAATGTGATCAGTAAATAAAACACATTCTTTTACTTTCTTTTTCTCAAATACATTTTTCTACTGTAAGTAAAGTTATTCAAGCCGCAGAATGGCTGCCTCCTGTGCTCTATTTCATCAGCAGTGATGTGGAGAGTTAGTTGTTGGAGCAGCACCTCTCGTACCAGCTAATCACTCAGATGGTGTGATGAGTGCCAATGAAATCAGTGCTGAACTGCACTTGAAGCCACTGAAGTGAAGCTTGAATTTATTACATTACATTACATTTAGCTGACGCTTTTATCCAAAGCGACTTACAACATACCGATGGTACGCCATCAGGAGCAATTTTTTTTTTAGGGTTCAATGTCTTTCTCAAGGACACTTGGGCATGTGGGCAGGAGGAGCTGGGGACCGAGCCACCAACCTTCTGATTGGTGTGTAACCCAGTCTACTGACTGAGCTACAGCCTCCCTCCCAGGGCCACAGAGAGACTGACGGAAACAAAGACCATTCACACTCTCATTCACACCTAAGGGCAATTTCTAGAACCACCAATTAACCTGAGGTGCATGTTTTTGGATGTTGGGAGGAAGCCGGAGCACCCGGGGAGAACCCACGCAAGCACAGGGAGAACATGCAAACTCAGCACAGAAAGGCCCAGGACCGGATTCGAAACCAGAACCTTCTTGCTGTGGGACGACAATGCTAACCACTGCACCACTGTGCCAGTGTATATGATTTATATAATACACTGATGATCATTTGGACCTGTGTTGATTGAGATAACTAACTGAGATCATTCTGCAGTGTTTTCTATCTCTCTTGTAACTCTACTGTATTCAGATTATTTATTTATGGTGCTCGTGTCCTCGGAGTTAAAATCAAGGACTGATATGCCTCAGTGATTCACTTGGCATCATAAGTGTGGACAGAAAATCAAAGAGTCAAGAAGTGAGAGTGTAGTGGGGCGTAAGGAGATGAACATCAGGGTTGTCATGGTTATGTGGAGTCGTGTGTGTGTGGAGGAGCACTGAGTGGTCCACAACATCAGAACGCTCAGACTGGCCCTTCAATAAAGACGGGAGGTCAACTCTGACAGGTGGAGGACAAATATACATACATATACATATATATATATATAAAACTCAGCCCAACTTATCATCTGATCCTGAACTGATGAGGCAGGTTGAGCCACACAGTCGTGCCCATTCATGGCCCTTCTGATTTCATTCCAGAAGGAAATAATTCAAAATATGATATGGATTTTGATGAGTTTGATGTGAACCATTGTGACAGGTATTCAGGTCCAAACTCCAGCGACACTTGCAGCATGTGGAACAACTTTATTGTCAGAACGATGCTTTTCGGTTTGTGGCCTTCATCAGGCTCAACATGAAACACATTAATCCTTAAACAGGGTTTGAAACAAAGGAAAAAAAAAATCATGGCCAACCGATCTTAAAGAATCACACTCACATAACAGACAATGGGTGTGATGCTGGGTTGTTTTAATAAACTGATGCTGTTGGGTCATACGTTGGGTTGATTTGACCTAATATTGGGTTGTAGATATTTGTATAGAACATATAAATATTGACCCCGCCCATTGGGTTGGCGCTGACTCATCATTTTTGCAGTCCGCCATTTTAATGCCAAGTGCAACCCGAACAGTACATCGGTCCGCGTTGCCACAGCGTGTAAAAACAAAAACCTGTAATAATAATAATAATAATAATAATAATAATAATAATACATACAGCTATATTATGATGTCAAAACAGATACACTGGACTGCTATCTGGCAATAGTCTGTGTGCCAACATCACTGCCTCGTCATTTGTGTAAAGTGGGCAGTGGTTTGGTGTTTAACCCGTTGAAACTACTTTTAAGAAGCTTGTTTTTTTACTCAGATTGGAGCTAACATGGTGGACGACCTGACCAGAGCGACAACAGTGCCCATAATATTACATTATTATTATGTTCTGATGGTAGAGGGAGTCATTACTCCCTGGTTCAAGGTTCAAGTCCTCATTGTTTGTAAAAATAAAAAAAATAAACACTTAAAAAAACACAAATTAAACACTTAAACACTTAATTTGATGACAAATTAATCCATGAAAAGAAACCCTGCTTTTTGTTGTGATTTTTATATTTAACGTGCAATTGTTTGCTAAATGAAGTTTGGTGTGAAGAACATGCACATGAAATAAATTTTATATATATTTCAATACCATTGTATTCATTTTATAATTACATGTATTGGAATATTAAATTAGTTATGATTATATTGTTTGCTTGAGGCAATCAAAAATTGTTTGGACATGATGTGCTTGTTTCATAATTTCATCCATCCACCCATCATCTATACCCACTTTATCCTGAACAGGGTGAGAGGGGGGCGGAGCCTATCCCAGCTCACTTTTTTGGGAAAAGGCAGGGTTCACCTGGACAGGTCGCCAGTCCATCACAGGGCCAACACTTATAGACAGACGCAAACAAAGACCATTCACACCTGAGGGCAATTTGTAGAATCACCAATTAACCTGTGATGCATGTTTCTGGATGGTGGGAGGAAGCTGGAGTACCTGGAGAGAACCCACACAGGCTCAGGGAGAACATGCAGACTCCACACAGAAAGGCCCAGGACTGGATTTGAACCCAGAACCTTTTTGCTGTGAGGTGACAATGCTAACCACTGCATCACTATGCCACCCATAAATTCAAAACCATTAAATTTTATTGATGCATTTTTTAATTCAGAAGTCAACTGAAATACAATATGTAATTTTTTTAAGTTTAACTGATAACCCAGAATTTGGGTTATATTTTTCAACCCATTTTTTGATAGCTTTAATCCAACAAAGTAGTCTTTTATACCCATTTTTTTTTAGGTGGAAAATATGACCCAACATGATGTGTTAAATACTCAACCCAAGCCTGCTGGTTTATAATAACCCATGGTTGGGTCAGTCCCTCTTTGGTGACCAAAATAACCCAAATTGGGTTGTTTTCAATCTGCCGCAGGTCACTGCAGGTGTTGCACCACACTAGAGAAAGACGTGACGTGCATGTCGGCTCTGCAGCAGCTTTTGTCATCTCTGAGGTCTGAAGAGTGTCTATAGAAGTGTGAAGATGTCCCTCTGTTCACCTTTAGAGGAGAGAAAGTCTGTTCCCTCAACGTCTCAGAGGAACCCAGAGAAAAAGGTCAGACTGACAGCCTGCTCTTCTCACAGCTTTAAGAGATTATAAAAGGTGCTTTTCTTCCATTTCCTTTGTCAAGTCTGTAAAGACTCATCAGCATCGCTTTGATGGAGCGATAGTGAGCAGGACTGAGAGTGACTGAGGAAACAGAGGCTTTCTGGGATGAAGGAAATCAGAAGAGTAGATTGGCTTATCTTCTCCTCCTGAGTGCTGTCCATCCATAGTCTGGATATAAAAGCTTTCGTAGCTTCCAGGTCTGTAAAATGGTTCCGATGCAGAAGTGCTTTAAGCTGCAATACCAGCGAGTGCCACTAGAGGTCGGCTCCAAAAAGCCTCCGGCTCCATAGACTCCCATTCAACTTCTCTCATCAAATCCAAAGTGAATAAAATGTGTCCATCAGTTATCTCGGTGTTGTTAGCTAAAGTCACTCCTTCTTATTAGTTTTCTGGAGGTCCATCTGAAAATAATCCCTCATTCATTAGAAAAGAAGATTCAAAAAGACCTGTTTTTGGGGGCGTGTCTGTTTGATTGACAGGCCTGTGGTGCAGTCAGGTTACAGCTATCGGTGGGCGGGACGTAGTATCGTCAGGTTTCCAATCAGATCGGTCAGATCCACCGCTGGCTCCTCCCCCAGCTCGTCCAAATATGGTCTTTTTTTTTATTAACCTTTTAAAAACACACCTATTTTTAGGCCTCTGCTCAAAAATTGCATACCCATAATAAAAAGAGTATATCTCTGCAACCACAATAAATAATTAAAAAAAAATATATATTTTTAATAATAAAGGGAACACTTGTGAGATTTGTTCAGATGTGTAAATATCAGTATATATGTCCATATTTTAAAAATAGTTTTGCTAAGTCTTCTCCCTGGCCCCCAATTGGGGGTCTCTAGGTTAAAGGGTTAATCAAATGCAGAACTTGAGTCCCCTGCAGGTCCTGACAGTGGTGGTTAACCGCATTAAGGTCCGTGAGGCTGTTACGTGCAGCTTGTGATAAAGACCCAGAAAGATGGCTGGTTCATCCTTCAGGAAAGCTGTAGCAGGCGCTCTGGAGGACCTGACGGAGAAGGACTTCGAGAAGTTCTGCTTCCATCTTCTGGATCGCCGGGACGTCAGACGCAACAGGGTGGAGGGGAAGAACTACATGGAGATTGCAGACATGCTGGTTAACCATTTGACCGAGGAGGGGGCTATTCTGGTGACGGTGGACCTCCTGAACCAGATCGGCTGCTGCGACATTGCAAAGAGACTCGGTAAACAAGCGAAAAATAGAAAAAAGACAAAAACCAACTAGTAAAAGTAGACTGCTTTCTTTTTACTTTCACTTTCACGTGCACGTTTTGCAGAACTTGCGGATCCGCAGGCTGCAGCTCACCGACAAACTTCTGCTGTACGAAGATAAAAAAAAAAAAAAAAAAAACCACTCCAGTAAAGTTTAATTTCGATCAAGATTAATAAAAATGAATTCTGGTTGAAACTTTTTTTTTTAAGATGAAAAAAAACACCTGATTAAAACTTAGAATATATATTTTTTTATAATAAAAATTTAAGTATAATTTATATTTAGAATAAGTTGAAAGTAAAAAACAGTCAAGCCAAATGAAAATGTGAATTTCAGAAAACCATTTCTTTTACTTCAAACAACAGACTTTTATGTCTCGGCATCACTCCGAGTCATTGATGTGAAATAAATGTGAACCGTCCTTTGGTCGAGCTTTTCTTCCTCAGCCTCTAAATCTGCGTCTTCCTCATGTTTGCAGGTGAAGAGACAGCCGGACTGTCTTCCACAGCCGCTGAGCAATGCGGTAAAAAAGGGTTGTAGTTCAACTCCACATGAAGCTCCAATCATTTGTATTCTTCGATCTTTCAGACAGCATTTGTAATTAATTACAACTACAACTACTTCCCTCCCCTGCAACATCTTCCAGCTCATCCTGGAGGATCCCGAGGCGTTCCCAGGCCAGCTGGGAGATATGATCCTCCAGATGTTCTGGGTCTTCCCAGAGGTCTCCTGCTAGTTGGGTGGACCCAGAAAACCTCCAGAGGGAGGCGCCCGGGAGGATCTTGATCAGATGCTGAACCACCTCAGCTGACTCCTTTCAATGTGAAGTAGGAGCGTCTCTCCTCCGAGTTCCCTCCTGATGTCAGAGCTCCTCCCCCCCTCTACCATCTCCAAGACTGAGACCGCCGCCTACGGAGGAAACTCATTTCAACCGCTTGTAGCCACGACCGCATTCTTTCGGTGACGACCTAGAGCTGCTGCCCATCGGGGAGAGAGTAGATCCACTGGTTTCCAGCAGAGCACCATGGCCTCAGATTTGGAGGTGCTGACCCCGTACACCTGCAGCAACCCCACAAAAAGGCCTCCTTTTTCAGCTTGACAGTTCCCGTCCCTCCCGGTCTCCACCACCGGGTTCTCGGTTAGCTGATACAACGGGCACGATGGACCTTCTGACCACAACTCTTAGCGGCCGCGTCCACAATAGAGGCTTTGAACACGCCCCACGTCCCCAACCTCCCTCGGGATGTGAGAAGTTCTTCTGGAGGTGAGAGTTGAAGATCTCCCTGACAGGTTCCTCCACTGGACCTTGCCAGTTCACCCTCACTGCACGTTTGGGCTTGCCAGGTCTTTCCAGCCAACTCCCATCTGATCCAACTCACCACTAGGTGGTGATCAGCTGACCGCTCTGCTCCTCTCTTCACCCGAGTGTCCAAGACATACGTCTGCAGATTAGATGATACGACTACAAAGTCGATCCTTGATCTCCGACCGAAGGTGTTCTGGTACCAGGTTCACTTATGAGCCGCCTTATGCTCCAACATGGTGTTTGTTATGGACAAACCGTGGCTAGCACAGAAGTCCAATAATGAAACACCATTCAGGTTCAGATCAGCAGGTCGTTCCTCCCAATCAGCCGCCAGGTTTCTCCGTTGTTGCCCACAGGAGCGTTGAAGTCTCCCAGGAGACCGATGGAGTCGGCAAGCGACTCCTCCCCCCGACTCCAAGAAGGCCGGATACTCCGAACGGCTGTTCAGTTCATCAAACAACAGTCAGTCTTCCTCCCTACAACCCACAGGCGCATGGAGGCGGAGCCTCTCGTTCTCCGGGGAGAACTCCAACATGGCGGCACTCAGCCAGGGGCTCCTGAGTCTCCCCACTTCCGCCCGGCACCTCCCACCCTGGGCAACTCCAGAAAAGGACAAAGTCCAGCCTCCAGGATCTTTGTTCTAGAACCGGTGCTGTGCGTGGAGGTGAGCCCAACTATATGTAGCTGGTACTGCTCCACCTCCTGGACCAGCTCCTGCTCCACCTCCTGGACCACCTCCTGCTCCACCTCCTGGACCAGATCCTGCTCCACCTCCTGGACCAGCTCCTGGACCACCTCCTGCTCCACCTCCTGCTCCACTTCCTGCTCCACCTCCTGGACCAGCTCCTGGACCACCTCCTGCTCCACCTCCTGGACCAGCTCCTGCTCCACCTCCTGCTCCACCTTCTGGAGCAGCTCCTGCTCCACCTCCTGCTCCACCTTCTGGACCAGCTCTGGCTCTTTTCCCGCTAGTGAGGAGACGTTCCACATCCTTAGAGTTGGTCTATGCTGCCTGCAATCGGCTCGCCCGCCACCCGGTCTGCATTGCACCCACCCGATGCTTGTCCCTGCGGGTGGTGGGTCCACAGGGGGGCTGCTCTATGATGCTTCTCCAGGCTGAGCCCGACCGGGCCCCCTGGGCGAAGGCCCGGCCACCAGATGCTCGCTGGAGTCCGTGTGCTACTGTTCATCGGAGGACTTTTGATCCGCTCTTAGTCTGAACTCTCCTGAGACCAGTTTGACTTGGGAGACCCGACCAGGAGCTGATGACCAGCACAGGATCACTGAGCCACTCAAAACCCCCCACCACGTTAAGGTGGAGATTCTCTGAGAGGTTTTCTACGTAGTCTTTTGTTTTATTACATTATTCCCCGTGTTTCCCATATTTTCTGTGGTTTTATCTCCTTTCCGTTCGTTAACAAGCATCAAGCACGTCAGTAAAGAGTTTTCTCTTCTCGTCGCTGCTGAGGAAGAAAACATGCAGGAAAATGTAAATGTGTTACGAAGCACATCAACAACACATTAACGGTTATCGTATGATTTTATATGTTCATAGAATCCTGTGTGTCTCAACAAGGACCTTCTGGAAGCTTGGAGCTGGAGGATTGTGGAAGTGTTCTGGTAATCTCATTCATTCATTTGTTAGTTCACGTTATTTTTCATAAATTTATATGATGCTGCAAAAAGGAACATTTACAACACTTACTTCCAAAACAGGATTGTGTTCTGCAGCCGGACTCTGCTGTCTGGACTAAAGTGGAACCTGAGGTGAGCAGGACGGATGAAGAGGCTCCAACTTACAGGTAAAAACAACACGCAGATCCTGCAGTGCAGCAAACTGGATAAAAACATGAAGCTCAGCTGCTGGGAATCTTTTCACAGAAGGAAAACTAAGATCTTCATTTACGTTTCACAGGAACAGGAACTAAAATTTATGCAACAAAATTGCCTAAAATCTTTGAAGATGTTCACCAGTCAGTGTGTCCATGTTGCTGCTGGGTGGAGAGCAGGCAGCGTTACACTTGTTAATAGGAGCGTTTTCACTGATGAGAGGGGAAAATGATGACGTGAAGCAGCTTGTTGATGATAACTGGTGTGTTCAGTCATATTTCACACAATTGTGACTCAGAGTTCATGTAAAAGCGCTGCTTGGTGCAGTTATGTGATGATGTGATGAAGAAAAGTTCACAGGGAGTTTAAAATTTCATTTGTCATCAGATGAGGTCAAATCTGGGTGCATTACTTGAAACAAGAACAATTTTAAAAATCCCACAATGCACCATCAATGTGGCCCATTTTTGTATTTACATCACGTGCAAGTAGAGACACTGATAAGCGTGATGTGCGAAATGAAACCGGAGACTCTGGAACGGAGCGATGCATCTGCTGCTCCACCCTGAGAGTCCGGGATCTAAAAATAAGAGACGGGCCGATAACACCGTGAAGCTCTTGTTCTGCTGTTTGTCTTTCAGGAGTGTGTTTTGGTGTGTGATTGGACACTTCTGCTCCCAACCACACACCTTATTCCCTGCACACACACACACACACACACTCACATTAATGCTAATTGGCATTTTGTGGTCTGCAGCTCTCTGAGCTCTCAGGCTGTTTATCCGTGCACACACACACACACACACACACACACACACACACACACACACACACACACACACACACACACTTTCCTTCCTGTAATCACACGTCCACACACAGACCATCCAGGGTCAACATGCACTAAAAATATCTGGTGTCTGGTGATACGTATGGTGATGAATCCCTTTATATCCCTCATGCATTTGGTGGAATGTGCAGGCACACACATGCACACATAACTGTACAGTTGTGTGATGGTCTCTCCTCCTCAGTGAAAACAGGTCCATCTGATTCAGTCCTGTTGCCTCCGCTGTCGTTAACCCTTCATCTGAAAAGCAGGTCAGACCTGCTGAGCGTGTTCCTGCATTCGCTCCTTACATGTCGGACATGATGTGAAACCCCCCCGGGCTCTCTGTCCTCCTCCACTGCCCCAGATACATCACCCATCCAGCAGGTAATCAAAGTCACCTTGGCCAGGTACACAGAGGGAGGACCGCTACTATTCTGGTCTGCAAAGATCTCCATCCTCACACCACTGCTCTGGTTTACCAGCTCTCTGTCTGCGACTCCTTCTCAAACAGGCTGCAGCTCACTCTTTGCTGACTATCAACTCATTTTATTCATTCATATTTTCTTTTTTTTCACTGGACTACATTAGTCTGTCTTTACCATTTCACTTTTTAAAGTTGTTATTGCTGTGTAAAGTCAGACAGAGATAGGCACATCAGAAGTGAGCTCCTCTGGGTATCAAAATAAAAGTGTTTGATTATTGTTTTAGAGTCACATTATACACATTATTGTCCCTGTAACCCACTCACTGATAAACTCTGGCTTTTTAAAAAAAATTGTTTTAAAAGTTTGTGGATAAATACAAAAACCAGGTTCTGTGCATTTAAACTGGAATTTGAATCTATTTAAAGCTTTTGTTGCCCCAAACTAACAGTATGAACATTTCAAAGCATCTAAACACAGATTATCTCAAGATGGAGTCAGATTGAAACTAACTGATCAAATGCAAACCTCATTTGCACAGGCCAAACTAATAAATAGGAGACTGGAAAATATAAAATTACATTAAAAACTGATGCCAAATTATAAGACTGAATCAATAGAAAGAAGTGGATTGATTCCACATTATTTTGTCTTTAATTTAATTTAATTTAATTTAATTTAATTTAATTTAATTCAATCTCTTCTTTAAAAAAAAAAAAAAAAAGACTTTTCTTTTGCATCAGCAGAATGTTTTCGTTTTTCTTCAGCAGGATCTCTCACTTGATCCTTGAAATGAAGATGCACCGAAATCATTTGATATTTATGTTTATTGTATTGTGTTCTCTTATAGTACAGTTCTGTAGTGAGCCCACTGAAAAATAATAATGCAATTTAAATATGCTGGGTTTTAACCATATAAATTGCATTTACTTATTTAATGCTATAGACTAAATAAATAATTAGTTTGTTTGAATGTTAAATTGGGCTCATTCCCTTATTCTTTTAGCTCCAATAATAAAGCGTGTTAAGCTTCATGAAATAAAATACTTTTTCCTTCGGTATTTTATTTTCTTAGGCAGGCTGTTTCCGGTCGCGTGCGGAGTTCAGGCAGGTGTCGGCGCTGTGCGGACGATCAGCTGGACAGTCGGGGTGTCTCCGGTGCGTCTCCGGTGCGTCTCCGGTGCGTCTCTGACTTCTCCTCTGACTCTGCGTTAAATGTGCTGCTCGTTTTATTCACTTCTATTAAAAACATGGAGCCTCCGGACTTCGAAGCCCTGAACTTCACGGCGGAGCCCGCCCCGCCCGGGTACCGGCTGTGTGCGCAGTGGAGGGACGGCGCGGAGGGCTCCGTCTTCCACCTCGCGCACATCTTCCTCTTCCTCGGCTTCATGGGCGGCAGCGGCTTCTACGGACTCCTGTACCTGTTCACCTTCCTGACTCTGGGCTTCTTCTGCTGCACGCTGTGGGCTTGGTCGGACTCCTGCACCACGGACTCCTTCCTGTGGAGCTTCGCGCTCTTCGGGGTGTGTTTGGGACAAGTCCTGCACGTCTCCTACCGGCTGAGGAGCGTCTCCTTCGACAAGGACTACCAGGACCTCTACAACTGCATGTTTAAAAAACTCGGGGTGTCGCTCCTACATTTTGGGAAGATAGTGGCCTCCAGTGAGGGAGACGTCCACACCTTGGAGACGGACCACTGCTTCGCCATAGAAGGAAAGACTGCGATAGACAAGCTGTCGGTGCTTCTGTCTGGCAGGTGACGAACTGCACGTACACATTTGTTTGAATTAAAGCTGAAAAGACAATCCGAGGTGCCGTTTAGGTCACAGATCAAGAAAGCTTCCCCATAAACTCCTCTCTTCTCTCACACACACACGTAGGAAAGTGCACTTATTCTACTTTTTCTCATACATGAACATAAAAAGCTCACAAATACTGCTTTTGCATGCAAAGACACAACTTGTTCTCACACAAACATATCACAGTGTGTGAGTAAAAGTGGTGTATGTGCAAAATATGAAGTCCCAGAAACACTCATGTCCTGTTGGATCTGATCCTGATTTGAAGAAATGTCTTCAGATCCACTTCAGTGTTCATTCAGTGTCCTACTGTTTTAACAGCAGCCTGTTAAAAGGTTAAAGGTCATACAGCTTCTCTGTAATCTCTGTTCAGGCTTCATCCTCTATTTGACATTAGTTCTCATGTAAATCAGCATCACCACAGTTTATAAATCAGCTGATTAGACCTGTCCCTCTCAAAACACGTTAATTAGATAGAAAATATTGATAAATAGTCAGGCAGCGACTCTCATCTCCGATATGTCAGATATTTAATCTGTCAGGACTTCACTTCTCCACGTGTTGTTTTTTGTTTCATGCAGGCTGTGGATTTAACAGCGGTTTCTGTGTCCCGTGTGATGCAGTCTTGACTTTCTGTTTCCTGTTGTCATGGCGATCAGTGAATAACTCTGCCTCCGCTCTCCCACAGGATCCGTGTGACCGTTAACGGAGAGTTCCTGCATTACATCTACCCGTTCCAGTTCCTGGATTCACCCGAGTGGGACTCTCTGCGACCGTCGGAGGAGGGCGTGTTCCAGGTCCCAAACATTTTACATATCAGTAACGTAGGATTGTTTATTCATTCAACCGTCAGCAGAGATCAAACCTTTCTGCCTGTAGGCGGAGGGTCGTCTTCATCCGTCCAGAAAGCCTCGTGTGCAGGATGAGTTCACCGTTGTCTCTGTTATCCAATCACATGAAAGACCGATATAGTTTTCACTGCAGTAAGTTGGACACGTCATAATAGCATAATTAACATGAATGACAGCGTTCTTCAGGTCCTGGTTCTGTGCCTACTGGGTCAGTGGAACGACATGTCCTCAAACTGAACTACGGTGGCCACGAGAGCTCAAAACACTGCAGCTTAAAGAGAGCAAAGAGACGCGTCAGGAAAACACAACACAACAACACAACAACACAACAACACAACAACACACACGGCAAACATCTCGTGATAAAGTTCTTCATTTACCTGCCCTTATCTCTGCTATCCAAACGATTAACAACACATCTGTCGGCCACTATGTTGCCGTGGGTGACCTCTTTCTTCGTTACCATGGAAACCACCCTGTTGTTTATTTGGACCCAGAACATCCTCTCGCTGCCTGAATGACTCACCGGAGCACCAAACATGCTCAGCTGATGCTTCACCAGCAGCCGGCCGGTCGCAGTTATCTCCAGGTCTGACACGGACTCATAAACACGAGTCGTCCTGCTGACAGAGACGAACCGCAGAGACGAACCGCAGAGACGAACCGCAGAGACGAACCAGATACTCGCTTTGAAGTCTGAAAGTGAGGTCTCGAGTCAGATGCAGATTGAATGGCAGATAATTGCAGAACTACTTAAAACATACAAGATGAAACGACAGCGTATCTTTCTCACATTGTTGGAATTAAACCAAACAAACTTACAACAGAGATCAACGTGAGAATTATAGTGTCGGACAATTCATGATTTAATTCAGTTTTATTCAATGAAACCAAATCACAGCATAAATCATCTCGGGGCTCTGAGTAAAACCTCAAATTCAACAATTCCTATTTCACAACTTTGGTGAAAAAAACCTTCCTTTTAACCTGAAGAAACCTCCAACAGAACCGAGGTCAGAGGTCAGGTTGGGGTGAGAGGAGAGCAGAGAGAGAAAAGAGCAGCATAGAGAGACAGTAAACAAACACTGGACAGGTTGAGAGATTAGAAACATGCAGTTACAACATGAACAGCATTGTTACTTTCTGAGACACATTATTTTGATTTCAAATCACAATTCACCATATTTGGCTGGTGAGTGACGTCTGGTTATTTGGTGAACTGGGGTCAAAGGTTACGTCGACATCATTCACAATAAAATAAATGTAATCTGATTAAGCTTCACGATATTGAGATGATATGTTAGAAAAACGTATTCCTAATATTTCCACACATGTTCTCACCTCTAATTTTATAGGAATATATTTTTGCCCGTTGCACATCCTTTCGCGTGATACCCAGTGGTTACCCCCGGTTACCAGACCTGGTGCAGGTCTGTGCTCCACTTGTTTTAGGGAATGATTGAAAGTGTTGTAAAGATGAAACTATGAGCGGCTTTTAAAGTTGAATGTCTTCAGTAAGAAGCTGAGAGTCACAGACAGGAAGGACAAATCACACAACGTCTAATGAGGGTTTGTTCTTTATAACATCAGTTTTATTCTTTCTCATGCATGAAGACAACTCCTGATAAAATACATATTTATATTTATATCAGCTGGAGGTCCATGCAGGTGCATCATTATGAAGAACAGCTGTGCAGCGAGTTTGTATGTACAATATGATCTGGGGACAAATCCATCTCCTGACTGAGTGTTGGTATTACGCTGAGTTGGAAACGTCCTCACAGCTGTTTGTTGTCCAGGTGACGCTGCGTGCTGACAACCCCTGCAGATACGTGGCGTGGAGGAGGAAGAAGCTCTACCTGCTCTTTGCGAAGCATCGTTACATCGCCAAGATCTTTGCGCTGGTTGTGCGCAACGACATCGCAGAGAAGTTGTACTCACTCAACGACAAGGCCGTCGGCAGCTCGGGACGCCGCTACGACCTCCGGCTGCCGAGTTACTGCCACATGCCAGGGACCGAATTAGAAAAGACAGCTGAGCTCCTGCAAGTACCGCTGCAGGGAGGGAGGGCTGCCTGACACACACACACACACACTAACACACACATACACACACACACACACACACACACACACACACACACACACACACACACACACACACACACATACACACACACACACATACACACACACACACACATACGCACACACACAAACGCACACACACACACACACACACACACATACGCACACACACACACACACACACACACACACACACACACACACACACACACACACACACACACATACACACACACACACACATACGCACACACACAAACGCACACACACACACACACACACACACACATACGCACACACACACACACACACACACACACACACACACACACACACACACTAACGCACACACACACACACACTAACACACACATACACACACACACACACACACACACACACACACACACACACACACACATACACACACACACACACACACACACACACACACACACACATACACACACACACACACATACGCACACACACAAACGCACACACACACACACACACACACACATACGCACACACACACACACACACACACACACACACACACACACACACACACACACACACACACATACACACACACACACACATACGCACACACACAAACGCACACACACACACACACACACACACATACGCACACACACACACACACACACACACACACACACACACACACACACACACACACACACACTAACGCACACACACACACACACACACACACACACACACTAACACACACATACACACACACACACACACACACACACACACACACACACACACCCAGGAATGGGTTTGAGTTTGGTCGGTCAAAGTGGAGTCTTATTTAAATCCAGTCTGGTTTCCTGTTTCAGTGAAATGAAACATGATGAAATAAGTCTTTCATCATTCTCATCAAGTCGTCTTGAGACCTGAGTGACCGGAAAAACATCGTCCGGTCACGTGACCCTGAAATAAAATGTAGAGCTCTGACTGAGGAGCTGATTCGTCCCTCCTGACCACTGGTTTACGTCACTGTCCGCATGCTGAGTCATCAATCGTGATGACAATCATCACATTTTAAAGCAGACTTCCCAATCTCACACCATGTCTTTTTACTTTCAGCACATTGCAGCTACCCGTACAAAGTATGTACTGTTGCATGTAATATGTGTACAATTGGGACATATTACGTCATCATAAAAATGCACTTTGACCTTTGACCCTCTTGGTCAAATCTGTCGTGATCCATAGCGCGACGTTTGAAGTTAAAATAAAAAGGATGCAAGTTGGAACGAGTAGGCTTCCTTTTAATTCCTCTTCTTCTTCCTTTTGTGGGCGGAGCATCAGCACCACCAACTGTCTCGGCGGCTCAGTGGATGCGACGTATCTCCCGCTGCAGAGGATTGTGGGTCAGAACAGCTGGAGTAGCATGCTGACCTGCAGGCTGCAGAATACACCAGATGTGGTAGAACATCCTGGTACTTCAGGCATCCTGCCTTTAACAGAGTATGTGGGGACGTACAACATCTGTTTCTGGCAAACTGAATAGTCTGATGTTAGAACAGGGATGGTTTAATGATGAAGGTTCGACTCGGGTCGGGTCTCCAAGAAAAGAATCTAATGTCAACGTAATGTGCTCTGAAGTAACGGTGTGTGTGACAGTGATAGATGGTGTTGTTAAACTGAAACTATTTCATCCTTCCCTGAATGTGTAGAACATAGTGAACGTAGAAAGTTGAACCTCCTGAGACTGTGATGTGTTATCGGATCGGATCAGCTGGTGTTTCTGTAACATTGTGAAACGTGGATGTAAATAATCTGTTTATGTTGTCGGAATAAAAGATGTTTTATTTTACTTGTGAAGAAGTGATTTATCAATAAGTAAAGTGACCATGAAAGTTGTAATACTGTAACATCATTGTGCAGCTTTGGGACGTCTGTCTGTCTGTCTGCCTGTCTCTGTCTGTCTGTCTCTGTCTGTCTGCCTGTCTCTGTCTGTCTGTCTGTCTCTGTCTGTCTGTCTGTCTGTCTCTGTCTGTGTCTGTCTGTCTGTCTGTCTCTGTCTGTCTGTCTGTCTGTGTCTGTCTGCCTGCCTGTCTCTGTCTGTCTGCCTGTCTGTCTGCCTGTCTGCCCGCCTGTCTCTGTCTGTCTGTCTGTCTGCCTGCCTGTCTCTGTCTGTCTGCCTGTCTGTCTGTCTCTCTCTCTCTGTCTGTCTGTCTGCCTGCCTGTCTGTCTCTCTCTCTCTCTCTCTCTCTCTCTCTGTCTGTCTGTCTGTCTGTCTCTCTCTCTCTCTCTGTCTGCCTGTCTGTCTGCCTGTCTGTCTGTCTGCCTGTCTGTCTGCCTGTCTGCCTGTCTCTGTCTGTATGTCCATTGATTCTTCTGGAAGCGAATCCTCAACAACATCTTGAGGGATTTTCTTCACATTTGGTGCAACAAAGTCACTTCAACACGTGAGCATTGATATCTCGGGAACACCTACCTGTCAATCATCACCCATGGATTGCGGTTGTCATGGAGATAAGCCTAAATACATGCATCTTAAGTTCAGCTCATTTTGTTAATATTCCTAGTGGTTCCACCGAAGCTCCGTTAAACTGGAACATTAAATATAATTCATTATAGTTCATTTTACAACAATGTTTTCAAAAAAGTTGGGACGATGTGTAAAATGTGAATAAAAACAATGTGCTGATTTCCATATCATATATCAGATCATCTTGTTTAATGAAAAAAATATGTGCTCCTTTTGAATTTGATGTCAGCAATAAGGTTTCAGAAAGGTTCAGCATTACTGGTTCCTTCCCAGATGTACAAGCTACTCATACGATGTCACACCATCATGGATGCCGGCTGTTTAACTGACCACTGATAACCGGCTGCGTCCATGATTTCAATTTTTTTTTATTTCATCAGACCATGGGACAGTTTTCCACTTCACCTCAGTCCATCTTCAATGATCTCGGTCCAGAGAAGGCGTCGGTGTTTCTGGATCATGTTCCTATCTGGTTTCTTCTTTGGAGAGTTTTAACCTGCATTTGTGGACGCAGCGATGAACTGTGTTCACAGACGATGGTTTTCAGAAGTGTTCCTGAGCCCATGCAGTGATTTCCACTCCAGAATAGTGTGTTTTTAATGCAGTGCTGCCTGAGGGCCCGAAGATCACCACCATCCAATATTGGTTTCCAGCCTTGTCCCTTGTGTTCAGAGATTTCTCCAGATTCTCTGAATCTTTTAATGATATTAAGAACCGTAGACGATGAAATCCACTAATTCTTTGTAGTTTTACGTTGAGGAACATTATTCTTAGATTGTTGAACTATTTTCCAACACAGTCTTTCACAGAGTGGTGAACCTCTCCCCATCTTCACTGCTGAG